>NW_025048744.1:0-288114 GCF_018831695.1 Puntigrus tetrazona | reverse complement strand
AAGAGTCAGAAAGTAGCACCTTTCCACGACAAGATTGGCTAGATGAAGCGCCTGGATGTTTGGCATTAAGTTTTGAATTCTTAAAGAATTTCCTCCAGGAGTTGGCATTAGGTTTTGAATTCTTAAAAATTTTCTCCAGGGTTACCATGGTCGAGTGGAAAAGCGTCCAAGAAGTAGCACTTAACCCAGCCAAGATCGGGTGATGAAGTGCCTGGGCGTTTGGACTTTCGCTTTAAAAATTTAAAAATTTCCTCCAGGTTGACTGGGGTTGAGTGGAAAAGAGTCCAAGAAGTAGCACCTTTCATGGCCAAGATTGGCTAGATGAAGCGCCTGGATGTTTGGCATTAAGTTTTGAATTCTTAAAAATTTTCTCCAGGGTTACCATGGTCGAGTGGAAAAGCGTCCAAGAAGTAGCACTTAACCCAGCCAAGATCGGCTGGATGAAGCTCCTGGACGATTGGCCTTTCGCTTTGAAAATTAAAAAAATTTCCTCCAGGGTGGCAGTGGTTGAGTGGAAAAGAGTCCAAGAAGTAGCACCTTTCACGGCCAAGATTGGCTAGATGAAGTGCCTGGATGTTTGGCATTAGGTTTTGAATTCTTAAAAATTTTCTCCAGGGTTACCATGGTCGAGTGGAAAAGCGTCCAAGAAGTAGCACTTAACCCAGCCAAGATCGGGTGATGAAGTGCCTGGACGTTTGGACTTTCGCTTTAAAAATTTAAAAATTTCCTCCAGGTTGACTGGGGTTGAGTGGAAAAGAGTCCAAGAAGTAGCACCTTTCATGGCCAAGATTGGCTAGATGAAGCGCCTGGATGTTTGGCATTAAGTTTTGAATTCTTAAAAATTTTCTCCAGGGTTACCATGGTCGAGTGGAAAAGCGTCCAAGAAGTAGCACTTAACCCAGCCAAGATCGGCTGGATGAAGCGCCTAGATATCTGGCTCAGGTTTTGAAAATTAAAAAATTTCCTCCATGGTGGCAGGGGTTGAATGGAAAAAAGTCCAAGAATTAGCACCTTTCACGGCCAAGATTGGCTAGATGAAGAGCCTGGATGTTTGGCATTAAATTTTGGATTCTTAAAAATTTTCTCCAGGGTTACCATTGTCGAGTGGAAAAGCGTCCAAGGAGTAGCACTTAACCCACCCAAGATAGGCTGGATGAAGTGCCTAGATATCTGGACTCAGGTTTTGAAAATTTAAAAAATTTTCTCCAGGGTTACCATGGTCGAGTGGAAAAGCGTCCAAGAAGTAGCGCTTAACCCAGCCAAGATCGGCTGGATGAAGCGCCTAGATATCTGGACTCAGGTTTTGAAAATTAAAAAGTTTCCTCCAGGGTGGCTGGGGTTGAATGGAAAAGAGTCCAGAAGTAGCACCTTTCACGGCCAAGATTGGCTAGATGAAGCGCCTGGATGTTTGGCATTAAGTTTTGAATTCTTAAAAATTTTCTCCAGGGTTACCATGGTCGAGTGGAAAAGCGTCCAAGAAGTAGCACTTAAATCAGCCAAGATCGGCTGGCTGAAGCGCCTGGATGTTTGGGCTCAGGTTTTGAAAGCTTAAAAATTTTCTCCAGGGTTACCAAGGGTCGAGGGGGAAATTGTCTGAGAAATCAAACCTAATCCGGCCAAGATCGGCTGGATAAAGCGCCTAGATATTGGGACTCAGGTTTTGAAAACTAAAAAATTTCCTCCAGGGTGGCAGGAGTTGAATGGAAAAGAGTCCAAGAAGTAGCACCTTTCACGGCCAAGATTGGCTAGATGAAGAGCCTGGATGTTTGGCATTAAATTTTGGATTCTTAAAAATTTTCTCCAGGGTTACCATTGTCGAGTGGAAAAGCGTCCAAGGAGTAGCACTTAACTCAGCCAAGATCGGCTGGATGAAGCGCCTAGATATCTGGACTCAGGTTTTGAAAATTTAAAAATTTTCTCCAGGATGGTAGGGATTGAGTGGAAAATAGTCCAAGAAGTAGCATTTTTCACGGCCAAGATTGGCTAGATGAAGCGCCTGGATGTTTGGCCTTAAGTTTTGAATTTTTAAAAATTTTCTCCAGGGTTACCATGGTCGAGTGGAAAAGCGTCCAAGAAGTAGCACCTAACCCAGCCAAGATCGCCTGGATGAAGCGCCTGGACGTTTGGATTTTTGCTTTGAAATTTTAAAAACTTTTTCCGTGGTGGCAAGGGTTGAGTGGAAAACAGTCCAAGAAGTAGCACCTTTCACGGCCAAGATTGGCTAGATGAAGCGCCTGGATGTTTGGCATTAAGTTTTGAATTCATAAAAATTTTCTCCAGGGTTACCATGGTCGAGTGGAAAAGCGTCCAAGAAGTAGCACTTAACCCAGCCAAGATCGGCTGGATGAAGCGCCTGGACGTTTGGATTTTCGCTTTGAAAATTTAAAAATTTCCTCCAGAGTGGCAGTGGTTGAGTGGAAAAGACTCCAAGAAGTAGCAGCTTTCACGGCCAAGAATGGCTAGATGAAGCGCCTGGATGTTTGGCATCAAGTTTTGAATTCTTAAAAATTTTCTCCAGGGTTACCATAGTCGAGTGGAAAAGCGTCCAGGAAGTAGCACTTAACCCAGCCAAGATCGGCTGGATGAAGCGCCTGGACGTTTGGACTTTCGCTTTGAAAATTAAAAAATTTCCTCCAGGGTGGCAGGGGTTGTATAGAAAAAGAGTCCAAGAAGTAGCACCTTTCACGGCCAAGATTGGCTAGATGAAGCGCCTGGATGTTTGGCATTAAGTTTTGAATTCTTAAAAATTTCCTCCAGGGTTACCATGGTCGAGTGGAAAAGCGTCCAAGAAGTAGCACTTAACCCAGCCAAGATCGGCTGGATGAAGCTCCTGGACGATTGGCCTTTCGCTTTGAAAATTAAAAAATTTCCTCCAGGGTGGCAGTGGTTGAGTGGAAAAGAGTCCAAGAAGTAGCACCTTTCACGGCCAAGATTGGCTAGATGAAGCGCCTGGATGTTTGGCATTAAGTTTTGAATTCTTAAAAATTTTCTCCAGGGTTACCATGGTCGAGTGGAAAAGCGTCCAAGAAGTAGCACTTAACCCAGCCAAGATCGGCTGGATGAAGCTCCTGGACGATTGGCCTTTCGCTTTGAAAATTAAAAAATTTCCTCCAGGGTGGCAGTGGTTGAGTGGAAAAGAGTCCAAGAAGTAGCACCTTTCACGGCCAAGATTGGCTAGATGAAGCGCCTGGATGTTTGGCATTAGGTTTTGAATTCTTAAAAATTTTCTCCAGGGTTACCATGGTCGAGTGGAAAAGCGTCCAAGAAGTAGCACTTAACCCAGCCAAGATCGGGTGATGAAGTGCCTGGACGTTTGGACTTTCGCTTTAAAAATTTAAAAATTTCCTCCAGGTTGACTGGGGTTGAGTGGAAAAGAGTCCAAGAAGTAGCACCTTTCATGGCCAAGATTGGCTAGATGAAGCGCCTGGATGTTTGGCATTAAGTTTTGAATTCTTAAAAATTTTCTCCAGGGTTACCATGGTCGAGTGGAAAAGCGTCCAAGAAGTAGCACTTAACCCAGCCAAGATCGGCTGGATGAAGCGCCTAGATATCTGGCTCAGGTTTTGAAAATTAAAAAAATTTCCTCCATGGTGGCAGGGGTTGAATGGAAAAGAGTCAAGAAGTAGCACCTTTCACGGCCAAGATTGGCTAGATGAAGAGCCTGGATGTTTGGCATTAAATTTTGGATTCTTAAAAATTTTCTCCAGGGTTACCATTGTCGAGTGGAAAAGCGTCCAAGGAGTAGCACTTAACCCACCCAAGATAGGCTGGATGAAGTGCCTAGATATCTGGACTCAGGTTTTGAAAATTTAAAAAATTTTCTCCAGGGTTACCATGGTCGAGTGGAAAAGCGTCCAAGAAGTAGCGCTTAACCCAGCCAAGATCGGCTGGATGAAGCGCCTAGATATCTGGACTCAGGTTTTGAAAATTAAAAAGTTTCCTCCAGGGTGGCTGGGGTTGAATGGAAAAGAGTCCAAGAAGTAGCACCTTTCACGGCCAAGATTGGCTAGATGAAGCGCCTGGATGTTTGGCATTAAGTTTTGAATTCTTAAAAATTTTCTCCAGGGTTACCATGGTCGAGTGGAAAAGCGTCCAAGAAGTAGCACTTAAATCAGCCAAGATCGGCTGGCTGAAGCGCCTGGATGTTTGGGCTCAGGTTTTGAAAGCTTAAAAATTTTCTCCAGGGTTACCATGGTTGGGGAGGAAATTGTCTGAGAAATCAAACCTAATCCGGCCAAGATCGGCTGGATGAAGCGCCTGGATGTTGGGACTCAGGTTTTGAAAACTAAAAATTTTCTCCAGGGATGGCAGGGTCGAGTGGAAAAAGCGTCCAAGAAGTAGCACTTAACCCAGCCAAGATTGGCTGGATGAAGCGCCTGGATGTTTGGACTTTAAGCTTTGAAAATTAAAAAATTTCTCCAGGGTGGCAGGGGTTGAGTGGAAAAGAATCCAAGAAGTAGCACCTTTCATGGCCAAGATTGGCTAGATGAAGCGCCTGGATGTTTGGCATTAAGTTTTGAATTCTTAAAAAATTTCTCCAGGATTACCATGGTCGAGTGGAAAAGCGTCAAAGTAGTAGCACTTAACCCAGCCAAGATCGGCTGGATGAAGCGCCTGGATGTTTGGCCTTTCGCTTTTGAAAATTAAAAATTTCCTCCAGGGTGGCAGTGGTTGAGTGGAAAAGAGTCAAGAAGTAGCACCTTTCACGGCCAAGATTGGCTAGATGAAGCGCCTGGATGTTTGGCATTAGGTTTCTAATTCTTAAAAATTTTCTCCAGGGTTACCATGGTCGAGTGGAAAAGCGTCCAAGAAGTAGCACTTAACCCAGCCAAGATCGGCTGATGAAGCGCCTGGACGTTTGGACTTCGCTTTGAAAATTAAAAATTTCCTCCAGGTTGACTGGGGTTGAGTGGAAAAGAGTCCAAGAAGTAGCACCTTTCATGGCCAAGATTGGCTAGATGAAGCGCCTGGATGTTTGGCATTAAGTTTTTTGAATTCTTAAAAAATTTCTCTCCAGGGTTACCATGGTCGAGTGGAAAAGCGTCCAAGAAGTAGCACCTATTCAGCCAAGATCGGCTAGATGAAGCGCCTGAATGTTTGGCATTAAGTTTTGAATTCTTAAAAATTTTCTCCAGGGTTACCATGGTCGAGTGGAAAAGCGTCCAAGAAGTAGCACTTAACCCAGCCAAGATCGGCTGGATGAAGTGCCTGGATGTTTGGACTTTCGCTTTGAAAATTAAAAAATTTCTTCCAGGTTGATTGGGGTTGAGTGGAAAAGAGTCCAAGAAGTAGCACCTTTCACGGCCAAGATTGGCTAGATGAAGCGCCTGGATGTTTGGCATTAAGTTTTGAATTCTTAAAAATTTTCTCCAGGGTTACCATGGTCGAGTGGAAAGCGTCAAGAAGTAGCACTTAACCCAGCCAAGATCGGCTGGATGAAGCGCCTGGATGTTTGGCCTTTAAGCTTTGAAAATTAAAAAATTTCTCCAGAGTGGCACTGGTTGAGTGGAAAAGAGTCCAAGAAGTAGCACCTTTCACAGCCAAGATTGGCTAGATGAAGCGCCTGGATGTTTGGACTCAGGTTTTGAAAATTAAAAAATTTCTCCAGGGTTACATGGTTGAGTGGAAAAGAGTCCAAGAAGTAGCACCTTTCACGGCCAAGATTGGCTAGATGAAGCGCCTGGATGTTTGGCATTAAATTTTGAATTCTTAAAAATTTTTCTCCAGGGTTACCATGGTCGAGTGGAAAAGCGTCCAAGAAGTAGCACTTAACCCAGCCAAGATCGGCTGGATGAAGCGCCTGGATGTTTGGCATCAGGTTTTGAAAGCTTAAAAATTTTCTCCAGGGTTACCATGGTTGAGTGGAAAATTGTCCAAGAAGTCAAACCTATTCCAGCCAAGATTGGCTAGATGAAGCGCCTGGATGTTTGGACTTAGGTTTTGAAAATTAAAAAATTTCTCCAGGGTGGCAGTGGTTGAGTGGAAAAGAGTCCAAGAAGTAGCACCTTTCACGGCCAAGATTGGCTAGATGAAGCGCCTGGATGTTTGGCATTAAGTTTTGAATTCTTAAAAATTTTCTCCAGGGTTACCATGGTCAAGTGGAAAAGCGTCAAAGTAGCACTTAACCCAGCCAAGATCGGCTGGATGAAGCGCCTGGATATTGGACTTTCGTTTTGAAAATTAAAAAATTTCTTCCAGGGTGGCAGGGGTTGAATGGAAAAAGTCAAGAAGTAGCACCTTTCACGGCCAAGATTGGCTAGATGAAGCGCCTGGATGTTTGGCATTAAATTTTGGATTCTTAAAAATTTTCTCCAGGGTTACCATTGTCGAGTGGAAAAGCGTCAAGAAGTAGCACTTAACCCACCCAAGATAGGCTGGATGAAGTGCCTAGATATCTGGACTCAGGTTTTGAAAATTTAAAAAATTTTCTCCAGGGTTACCATGGTCGAGTGGAAAAGCATCCAAGAAATAGCACTTAACTCAGCCAAGATCGGCTGGATGAAGCGCCTGGATATCTGGACTCAGGTTTTGAAAATTTAAAAATTTTCTCCAGGATGGTAGGGATTGAGTGGAAAATAGTCCAAGAAGTAGCATTTTTCACGGCCAAGATTGGCTAGATGAAGCGCCTGGATGTTTGGCATTAAGTTTTGAATTTTTAAAAATTTTCTCCAGGGTTACCATGGTCGAGTGGAAAAGCGTCCAAGAAGTAGCACTTAACCCAGCCAAGATCGGCTGGATGAAGCGCCTGGACGTTTGGACTTTCGCTTTGAAAATTTAAAAATTTCCTCCAGAGTGGCAGTGGTTGAGTGGAAAAGACTCCAAGAAGTAGCAGCTTTCACGGCCAAGAATGGCTAGATGAAGCGCCTGGATGTTTGGCATCAAGTTTTGAATTCTTAAAAATTTTCTCCAGGGTTACCATGGTCGAGTGGAAAAGCGTCCAGGAAGTAGCACTTAACCCAGCCAAGATCGGCTGGATGAAGCGCCTGGACGTTTGGACTTTCGCTTTGAAAATTAAAAAATTTCCTCCAGGGTGGCAGGGGTTGTATGGAAAAGAGTCCAAGAAGTAGCACCTTTCACGGCCAAGACTGGCTAGATGAAGCGCCTGGATGTTTGGCATTAAGTTTTGAATTCTTAAAAATTTCCTCCAGGGTTACCATGGTCGAGTGGAAAAGCGTCCAAGAAGTAGCACCTTTCACGCCAAGATTGGCTAGATGAAGCGCCTGGATGTTTGGCATTAGGTTTTGAATTCTTAAAAATTTTCTCCAGAGTTACCATGGTCGAGTGGAAAAGCGTCCAAGAAGTAGCACTTTCACCCAGCCAAGATCGGCTGATGAAGCGCCTGGATGTTTGGACTTTAAGCTTTGAAAATTAAAAATTTCCTCCAGGTTGACTGGGGTTGAGTGGAAAAGAGTCCTAGAAGTAGCACCTTTCATGGCCAAGATTGGCTAGATGAAGCGCCTGGATGTTTGGCATTAAGTTTTGAATTCTTAAAAATTTTCTCCAGGGTTACCATGGTCGAGTGGAAAAGCGTCCAAGAAGTAGCACTTAACCCAGCCAAGATCGGCTGGATGAAGCGCCTGGATATCTGGACTCAGGTTTTGAAAATTTTAAAAATTTTCTCCAGGGTGGCAGGGGTTGAGTGGAAAATAGTCCAGAAGTAGCACCTTTCAGAAGATTGGCTAGATGAAGCGCCTGGATGTTTGGCATTAAGTTTTGAATTCTTAAAAATTTTCTCCAGGGTTACCATGGTCGAGTGGAAAAGCGTCCAAGAAGTAGCACTTAAATCAGCCAAGATCGGCTGGCTGAAGCGCCTGGATGTTTGGGCTCAGGTTTTGAAAGCTTAAAAATTTTCTCCAGGGTTACCAAGGGTCGAGGGGAAATTGTCTGAGAAATCAAACCTAATCCGGCCAAGATCGGCTGGATAAAGCGCCTGATATTGGGACTCAGGTTTTGAAAACTAAAAAATTTCCTCCAGGGTGGCAGGGGTTGAATGGAAAAGAGTCCAAGAAGTAGCACCTTTCACGGCCAAGATTGGCTAGATGAAGCGCCTGGATGTTTGGCATTAAGTTTTGAATTCTTAAAAATTTTCTCCAGGGTTACCATGGTCGAGTGGGAAAAGCGTCAAGAAGTAGCACTTAACCCAGCCAAGATCGGCTGGATGAAGCGCCTGGACGTTTGGACTTTTCAGCTTTGAAAATTTAAAAATTTCTCCAGAGTGGCAGTGGTTGAGTGGAAAAGACTCCAAGAAGTAGCAGCTTTCACGGCCAAGATTGGCTAGATGAAGCGCCTGGATGTTTGGCATTAAGTTTTGAATTCTTAAAAATTTTCTCCAGGGTTACCATGGTCGAGTGGAAAAGCGTCCAGAAGTAGCACTTAACCCAGCCAAGATCGGCTGGATGAAGCGCCTGGACGTTTGGACTTTCGCTTTGAAAATTAAAAAATTTCCTCCAGGGTGGCAGGGGTTGAGTGGAAAAGAGTCCAAGAAGTAGCACCTTTCACGGCCAAGATTGGCTAGATGAAGCGCCTGGATGTTTGGCATTAAGTTTTGAATTCTTAAAAATTTTCTCCAGGATTACCATGGTCGAGTGGAAAAACGTCCAAGAAGTAGCACTTAACCCAGCCAAGATTGGCTGGATGAAGCGCCTGGACGTTTGGACTTTCGCTTTGAAAATTAAAAATTTCCTCCAGGGTGGCAGGGTTGAGTGGATAAGAATCCAAGAAGTAGCACCTTTCACGGCCAAGATTGGCTAGATGAAGCGCCTGGATGTTTGGCATTAAGTTTTGAATTCTTAAAAAATTTCTCCAGGGTTACCATGGTCGAGTGGAAAAGCGTCAAGAAGTAGCACTTAACCCAGCCAAGATCGGCTGGATGAAGCTCCTGGACGATTGGCCTTTTGCTTTGAAAATTAAAAAATTTCCTCCAGGCTGGCAGTGGTTGAGTGGAAAAGAGTCCAAGAAGTAGCACCTTTCACGGCCAAGATTGGCTAGATGAAGCGCCTGGATGTTTGGCATTAAGTTTTGAATTCTTAAAAATTTTCTCCAGGGTTACCATGGTCGAGTGGAAAAGCGTCCAAGAAGTAGCGCTTAACCCAGCCAAGATGGGCTGGATGAAGCGCCTGGACGTTTGGACTTTGGCTTTGAAAATTAAAAAACTTCCTCCAGAGTGGAAGTGGTTGAGTGGAAAAGAGTCCAAGAAGTAGCAGCTTTCACGGCCAAGAATGGCTAGATGAAGCGCCTGGATGTTTGGCATCAAGTTTTGAATTCTTAAAAATTTCCTCCAGGGTGGCAGGGGTTGAGTGGAAAAGCGTCCAAGAAGCAGCACTTAACCCAGGCAAGATTGGCTGCATGAAGCGCCTGGACGTTTGGACTCTCGCTTTGAAAATTTAAAAATTTCCTCCAGGGTGGCAGGGGTTGAGTGGATAAGAATCCAAGAAGTAGCACCTTTCACGGCCAAGATTGGCTAGATGAAGCGCCTGGATGTTTGGAATTAAGTTTTGAATTCTTAAAAATTTTCTCCAGGGTTACCATGGTCGAGTGGAAAAGCGTCAAGAAGTAGCACTTAACCCAGCCAAGATCGGCTGGATGAAGCGCCTAGATATCTGGACTCAGGTTTTGAAAATTAAAAAATTTCCTCCATAGTGGCAGGGGTTGAATGGAAAAAAGTCCAAGAATTAGCACCTTTCACGGCCAAGATTGGCTAGATGAAGAGCCTGGATGTTTGGCATTAAATTTTGAATTCTTAAAAATTTTCTCCAGGGTTACCATGGTCGAGTGGAAAAGCGTCAAAGTAGCACTTAACTCAGCCAAGATCGGCTGGATGAAGCGCCTAGATATCTGGACTCAGGTTTTGAAAATTTAAAAATTTTCTCCAGGATGGTAGGGATTGAGTGGAAAATAGTCCAAGAAGTAGCATTTTTCACGGCCAAGATTGGCTAGATGAAGCGCCTGGATGTTTGGCCTTAAGTTTTGAATTTTTAAAAATTTTCTCCAGGGTTACCATGGTCGAGTGGAAAAGCGTCCAAGAAGTAGCACTTAACCCAGCCAAGATCGGCTGGATGAAGCGCCTGGATATTTGGACTTTTGGTTTTGAAAATTTAAAAAATTTCTCCATGGTGGCAGGGGGTTGAGTGGAAAAGAGTCCAAGAAGTAGCACCTTTCACGGCCAAGATTGGCTAGATGAAGCGCCTGGATGTTTGGCATTAAGTTTTGAATTCTTAAAAATTTTCTCCAGGGTTACCATGGTCGAGTGGAAAAGCGCGTCAAGAAGTAGCACTTAACCCAGCCAAGATCGGCTGGATGAAGCGCCTGGATATTTGGACTTTTTCTCCAGGTTTTGAAAATTTAAAAATTTTCTCCAGGGTGGCAGGGATTGAGTGGAAAAGAGTCCAAGAAGTAGCATTTTCACGGCCAAGATTGGCTAGATGAAGCGCCTGGATGTTTGGCATTAAGTTTTGAATTCTTAAAAATTTTCTCCAGGGTTACCATGGTCGAGTGGAAAAGCGTCCAAGAAGTAGCACTTAACCCAGCCAAGATCGGCTGGATGAAGCGCCTGGACGTTTGGACTTTCGCTTTGAAAATTTAAAAATTTCCTCCAGGGTGGCAGTGGTTGAGTGGAAAAGAGTCAAGAAGTAGCACCTTTCACGGCCAAGATTGGCTAGATGAAGCGCCTGGATGTTTGGCATTAAGTTTTGAATTCTTAAAAATTTTCTCCAGGGTTACCATGGTCGAGTGGAAAAGCGTCCAAGAAGTAGCACTTAACCCAGCCAAGATCGGCTGGATGAAGCGCCTGGACGTTTGGACTTTCGCTTTGAAAATTAAAAATTTCCTCCAGGGTGGCAGTGGTTGAGTGGAAAAGAGTCCAAGAAGTAGCACCTTTCACGGCCAAGATTGGCTAGATGAAGCGCCTGGATGTTTGGCATTAGGTTTTGAATTCTTAAAAATTTTCTCCAGGGTTACCATGGTCGAGTGGAAAAGCGTCCAAGAAGTAGCACTTAACCCAGCCAAGATCGGGTGATGAAGTGCCTGGACGTTTGGACTTTCGCTTTGAAAATTTAAAAATTTCCTCCAGGTTGACTGGGGTTGAGTGGAAAAGAGTCCAAGAAGTAGCACCTTTCACGGCCAAGATTGGCTAGATGAAGCGCCTGGATGTTTGGCATTAAGTTTTGAATTCTTAAAAATTTTCTCCAGGGTTACCATGGTCGAGTGGAAAAGCGTCCAAGAAGTAGCACTTAACCCAGCCAAGATCGGCTGGATGAAGCTCCTGGACGATTGGCCTTTCGCTTTAAAAATTTAAAAATTTCCTCCAGGGTGGCAGTGGTTGAGTGGAAAAGAGTCCAAGAAGTAGCACCTTTCACGGCCAAGATTGGCTAGATGAAGCGCCTGGATGTTTGGCATTAGGTTTTGAATTCTTAAAAATTTTCTCCAGGGTTACCATGGTCAAGTGGAAAAGCGTCCAAGAAGTAGCACTTAACCCAGCCAAGATCGGCTGATGAAGTGCCTGGATATTTGGACTTTCGCTTTGAAAATTTAAAAATTTCCTCCAGGTTGACTGGGGTTGAGTGGAAAAGAGTCCAAGAAGTAGCACCTTTCATGGCCAAGATTGGCTAGATGAAGCGCCTGGATGTTTGGCATTAAGTTTTGAATTCTTAAAAATTTTCTCCAGGGTTACCATTGTCGAGTGGAAAAGCGTCAAGAAGTAGCACTTAACCCACCCAAGATAGGCTGGATGAAGTGCCTGGATATCTGGACTCAGGTTTTGAAAATTTAAAAATTTTCTCCAGGGTTACCATGGTCGAGTGGAAAAGCCCAGAAGTAGCGCTTAACCCAGCCAAGATCGGCTGGATGAAGCGCCTGGATATCTGGACTCAGGTTTTGAAAATTAAAAAATTTCCTCCAGGGTGGCAGGGTTGAATGGAAAAGAGTCAAGAAGTAGCACTTTTCACGGCCAAGATTGGCTAGATGAAGCGCCTGGATGTTTGGCATTAAGTTTTGAATTCTTAAAAATTTTCTCCAGGGTTTCCATGGTTGAGTGGAAAAGCTTCCAAGAAGTAGCACTTAAATCAGCCAAGATCGGCTGGCTGAAGCGCCTGGATGTTTGGGCTCAGGTTTTGAAAGCTTAAAAATTTTCTCCAGGGTTACCATGGTCGAGGGGAAATTGTCTGAGAAATCAAACCTAATCCGGCCAAGATCGGCTGGATAAAGCGCCTAGATATTGGGACTCAGGTTTTGAAAACTAAAAAAATTCCTCCAGGGTGGCAGGGTTGAATGGAAAAGAGTCCAAGAAGTAGCACCTTTCACGGCCAAGATTGGCTAGATGAAGCGCCTGGATGTTTGGCATTAAGTTTTGAATTCTTAAAAATTTTCTCCAGGGTTACCATGGTCGAGTGGAAAAGCGTCAAGAAGTAGCACTTAACCCAGCCAAGATCGGCTGGATGAAGCGCCTGGACGTTTGGACTTTCGCTTTGAAAATTTAAAAATTTCCTTCCAGAGTGGCAGTGGTTGAGTGGAAAAGAGTCCAAGAAGTAGCAGCTTTCACGGCCAAGAATGGCTAGATGAAGCGCCTGGATGTTTGGCATCAAGTTTTGAATTCTTAAAAATTTTCTCCAGGGTTACCATAGTCGAGTGGAAAAGCGTCCAGGAAGTAGCACTTAACCCAGCCAAGATCGGCTGGATGAAGCGCCTGGACGTTTGGACTTTCGCTTTGAAAATTAAAAAATTTCCTCCAGGGTGGCAGGGGTTGTATGGAAAAGAGTCCAAGAAGTAGCACCTTTCACGGCCAAGATTGGCTAGATGAAGCGCCTGGATGTTTGGCATTAAGTTTTGAATTCTTAAAAATTTCTCCAGGATGGCAGGGGTCGTCGTGGAAAACGCGTCAAGAAGTAGCACTTAACCCAGCCAAGATTGGCTGCATGAAGCGCCTGGACGTTTGGACTTTCGCTTTGAAAATTTAAAAATTTCCTCCAGGGTGGCAGGGGTTGAGTGGATAAGAATCCAAGAAGTAGCACCTTTCACGGCCAAGATTGGCTAGATGAAGCGCCTGGATGTTTGGCATTAAGTTTTGAATTCTTAAAAATTTTCTCCAGGGTTACCATGGTCGAGTGGAAAAGCGTCCAAGAAGTAGCACTTAACCCAGCCAAGATCGGCTGGATGAAGCTCCTGGACGATTGGCCTTTTGCTTTGAAAATTAAAAAAATTTCCTCCAGGCTGGCAGTGGTTGAGTGGAAAGAGTCCAAGAAGTAGCACCTTTCACGGCCAAGATTGGCTAGATGAAGCGCCTGGATGTTTGGCATTAAGTTTTGAATTCTTAAAAATTTTCTCCAGGGTTACCATGGTCGAGTGGAAAAGCGTCAAGAAGTAGCGCTTAACCCAGCCAAGATGGGCTGGATGAAGCGCCTGGACGTTTGGACTTTGGCTTTGAAAATTAAAAAATTTCCTCCAGAGTGGAAGTGGTTGAGTGGAAAAGAGTCCAAGAAGTAGCAGCTTTCACGGCCAAGAATGGCTAGATGAAGCGCCTGGATGTTTGGCATCAAGTTTTGAATTCTTAAAAATTTCCTCCAGGGTGGCCATGGTTGAGTGGAAAAGCGTCCAAGAAGTAGCACTTAACCCAGCCAAGATTGGCTGCATGAAGCGCCTGGACGTTTGGACTCTCGCTTTGAAAATTTAAAAATTTCCTCCAGGGTGGCAGGGGTTGAGTGGATAAGAATCCAAGAAGTAGCACCTTTCACGGCCAAGATTGGCTAGATGAAGCGCCTGGATGTTTGGCATCAAGTTTTGAATTCTTAAAAATTTTCTCCAGGGTTACCATGGTCGAGTGGAAAAGTGTCAAAGAAGTAGCACTTAACCCAGCCAAGATCGGCTGGATGAAGCGCCTGGATATCTGGACTCAGGTTTTGAAAATTAAAAATTTCTCCATAGTGGCAGGGGTTGAATGGAAAAAGTCCAAGAATTAGCACCTTTCACGGCCAAGATTGGCTAGATGAAGAGCCTGGATGTTTGGCATTAAATTTTGAATTCTTAAAAATTTTCTCCAGGGTTACCATGGTCGAGTGGAAAAGCGTCCAAGAAGTAGCACTTAACTCAGCCAAGATCGGCTGGATGAAGCGCCTAGATATCTGGACTCAGGTTTTGAAAATTTAAAAATTTTCTCCAGGATGGCAGGGGTTGAGTGGAAAATAGTCCAAGAAGTAGCATTTTTCACGGCCAAGATTGGCTAGATGAAGCGCCTGGATGTTTGGCCTAAGTTTTTGAATTTTTAAAAATTTTCTCCAGGGTTACCATGGTCGAGTGGAAAAGCGTCCAAGAAGTAGCACTTAACCCAGCCGAGATCGGCTGGATGAAGCGCCTGGATATCTGGACTCAGGTTTTGAAAATTAAAAATTTCCTCCATAGTGGCAGGGGTTGAATGGAAAAAGTCCAAGAAGTAGCACCTTTCACGGCCAAGATTGGCTAGATGAAGCGCCTGGATGTTTGGCATTAAGTTTTGAATTCTTAAAAATTTTCTCCAGGGTTACCATGGTCGAGTGGAAAAGCGTCAAGAAGTAGCACTTAACCCAGCCAAGATCGGCTGGATGAAGCGCCTGGATATCTGGACTTTCAGGTTTTGAAAATTTAAAAATTTTCTCCAGGATGGCAGGGGTTGAGTGGAAAAGAGTCCAAGAAGTAGCACCTTTCACGGCCAAGATTGGCTAGATGAAGCGCCTGGATGTTTGGCATTAAGTTTTGAATTTTTAAAAATTTTCTCCAGGGTTACCATGGTCGAGTGGAAAAGCGTCAAGAAGTAGCACTTAACCCAGCCAAGATCGGCTGGATGAAGCGCCTGGACGTTTGGACTTTCGCTTTGAAAATTTAAAAATTCCTCCAGAGTGGCAGTGGTTGAGTGGAAAAGAGTCCAAGAAGTAGCAGCTTTCACGGCCAAGATTGGCTAGATGAAGCGCCTGGATGTTTGGCATCAAGTTTTGAATTCTTAAAAATTTTCTCCAGGGTTACCATGGTCGAGTGGAAAGCGCGTCCAGAAGTAGCACTTAACCCAGCCAAGATCGGCTGGATGAAGCGCCTGGACGTTTGGACTTTCGCTTTGAAAATTAAAAAATTTCCTCCAGGGTGGCAGTGGTTGAGTGGAAAAGAGTCCAAGAAGTAGCACCTTTCACGGCCAAGATTGGCTAGATGAAGCGCCTGGATGTTTGGCATTAGGTTTTGAATTCTTAAAAATTTTCTCCAGGGTTACCATGGTCGAGTGGAAAAGCGTCCAAGAAGTAGCACTTAACCCAGCCAAGATCGGGTGATGAAGTGCCTGGACGTTTGGACTTTCGCTTTGAAAATTTAAAATTTTCTCCAGGGTGGCAGGGGTTGAGTGGAAAAGAGTCCAAGAAGTAGCACCTTTCATGGCCAAGATTGGCTAGATGAAGCGCCTGGATGTTTGGCATTAAGTTTTGAATTCTTAAAAATTTTCTCCAGGGTTACCATGGTCGAGTGGAAAAGCGCGTCAGAAGTAGCACTTAACCCAGCCAAGATCGGCTGGATGAAGCTCCTGGACGTTTGGCCTTTCGCTTTGAAAATTTAAAAATTTTCTCCAGGGTGGCAGGGGTTGAGTGGAAAAGAGTCCAAGAAGTAGCACCTTTCACGGCCAAGATTGGCTAGATGAAGCGCCTGGATGTTTGGCATTAGGTTTTGAATTCTTAAAAATTTTCTCCAGGGTTACCATGGTCAAGTGGAAAAGCGTCCAAGAAGTAGCAATTAACCCAGCCAAGATCGGCTGGATGAAGTGCCTGGACGTTTGGACTTTCGCTTTTGAAAATTTAAAAATTTCCTCCAGGTTGACAGGGTTGAGTGGAAAAGAGTCCAAGAAGTAGCACCTTTCATGGCCAAGATTGGCTAGATGAAGCGCCTGGATGTTTGGCATTAAGTTTTGAATTCTTAAAAATTTTCTCCAGGGTTACCATTGTCGAGTGGAAAAGCGTCAAGAAGTAGCACTTAACCCACCCAAGATAGGCTGGATGAAGTGCCTGGATATCTGGACTCAGGTTTTGAAAATTTAAAAATTTTCTCCAGGGTTACCATGGTCGAGTGGAAAAGCGTCCCAGAAGTAGCGCTTAACCCAGCCAAGATCGGCTGGATGAAGCGCCTGGATATCTGGACTCAGGTTTTGAAAATTAAAAAATTTCCTCCAGGGTGGCAGGGGTTGTATGGAAAAGAGTCCAAGAAGTAGCACCTTTCACGGCCAAGATTGGCTAGATGAAGCGCCTGGATGTTTGGCATTAAGTTTTGAATTCTTAAAAATTTTCTCCAGGGTTACTATGGTCGAGTGGAAAAGCGTCCAAGAAGCAGCACTTAAATCAGCCAAGATCGGCTGGCTGAAGCGCCTGGATGTTTGGGCTAAGGTTTTGAAAGCTTAAAAATTTTCTCCAGGGTTACCATGGTCGAGGAGGAAATTGTCTGAGAAATCAAACCTAATCCGGCCAAGATCGGCTGGATAAAGCGCCTAGATTTTGGGACTCAGGTTTTGAAAACAAAAAAATTTCCTCCAGGGTGGCAGGGGTTGAATGGAAAAGAGTCCAAGAAGTAGCACCTTTCACGGCCAAGATTGGCTAGATGAAGCGCCTGGATGTTTGGCATTAAGTTTTGAATTCTTAAAAATTTTCTCCAGGGTTACCATGGTCGAGTGGAAAAGCGTCCAAGAAGTAGCACTTAACCCAGCCAAGATCGGCTGGATGAAGCGCCTGGACGTTTGGACTTTCGCTTTGAAAATTTAAAAATTTCCTCCAGGGTGGCAGTGGTTGAGTGGAAAAGAGTCCAAGAAGTAGCACCTTTCACGGCCAAGATTGGCTAGATGAAGCGCCTGGATGTTTGGCATTAAGTTTTGAATTCTTAAAAATTTTCTCCAGGGTTACCATGGTCGAGTGGAAAAGCGTCCAAGAAGTAGCACTTAACCCAGCCAAGATCGGCTGGATGAAGCGCCTGGACGTTTGGACTTTCGCTTTGAAAATTAAAAAATTTCCTCCAGGGTGGCAGGGGTTGAGTGGAAAAGAGTCCAAGAAGTAGCACCTTTCACGGCCAAGATTGGCTAGATGAAGCGCCTGGATGTTTGGCATTAGGTTTTGAATTCTTAAAAATTTTCTCCAGGGTTACCATGGTCGAGTGGAAAAGCGTCCAAGAAGTAGCACTTAACCCAGCCAAGATCGGCTGGATGAAGCGCCTGGACGTTTGGACTTTCGCTTTGAAAATTTAAAAATTTCCTCCAGGTTGGCTGGGGTTGAGTGGAAAAGAGTCCAAGAAGTAGCACCTTTCATGGCCAAGATTGGCTAGATGAAGCGCCTGGATGTTTGGCATTAAGTTTTGAATTCTTAAAAATTTTCTCCAGGGTTACCATGGTCGAGTGGAAAAGCGTCCAAGAAGTAGCACTTAACCCAGCCAAGATCGGCTGGATGAAGCGCCTGGATATCTGGACTCAGGTTTTGAAAATTTTAAAATTTTCTCCAGGGTGGCAGGGGTTGAGTGGAAAAGAGTCCAAGAAGTAGCACCTTTCACGGCCAAGATTGGCTAGATGAAGCGCCTGGATGTTTGGCATTAAGTTTTGAATTCTTAAAAATTTTCTCCAGGGTTACCATGGTCGAGTGGAAAAGCGTCAAGAAGTAGCACCTAAATCAGCCAAGATCGGCTGGCTGAAGCGCCTGGATGTTTGGGCTCAGGTTTTGAAAGCTTAAAAATTTTCTCCAGGGTTACCATGGTCGAGGGGAAATTGTCTGAGAAATCAAACCTAATCCGGCCAAGATCGGCTGGATAAAGCGCCTGGATATTGGGACTCAGGTTTTGAAAACTAAAAATTTCCTCCAGGGTGGCAGGGGTTGAATGGAAAAGAGTCCAAGAAGTAGCACCTTTCACGGCCAAGATTGGCTAGATGAAGCGCCTGGATGTTTGGCATTAAGTTTTGAATTCTTAAAAATTTTCTCTAGGGTTACCATGGTCGAGTGGAAAAGCGTCCAAGAAGTAGCACACTTAACCCAGCCAAGATCGGCTGGATGAAGCGCCTGGACGTTTGGACTTTCGCTTTGAAAATTTAAAAATTTCCTCCAGAGTGGCAGTGGTTGAGTGGAAAAGACTCAAGAAGTAGCAGCTTTCACGGCCAAGAATGGCTAGATGAAGCGCCTGGATGTTTGGCATCAAGTTTTGAATTCTTAAAAATTTTCTCCAGGGTTACCATGGTCGAGTGGAAAAGCGTCCAAGAAGTAGCACTTAACCCAGCCAAGATCGGCTGGATGAAGCGCCTGGATGTTTGGACTTTCGCTTTGAAAATTAAAAAATTTCCTCCAGGGTGGCAGGGGTTGTATGGAAAAGAGTCCAAGAAGTAGCACCTTTCACGGCCAAGATTGGCTAGATGAAGCGCCTGGATGTTTGGCATTAAGTTTTGAATTCTTAAAAATTTTCTCCAGGATTACCATGGTCGAGTGGAAAAGCGTCCAAGAAGTAGCACTTAACCCAGCCAAGATTGGCTGGATGAAGCGCCTGGACGTTTGGACTTTCGCTTTGAAAATTAAAAATTTCCTCCAGGGTGGCAGGGGTTGAGTGGATAAGAATCCAAGAAGTAGCACCTTTCACGGCCAAGATTGGCTAGATGAAGCGCCTGGATGTTTGGCATTAAGTTTTGAATTCTTAAAAATTTTCTCCAGGGTTACCATGGTCGAGTGGAAAAGCGTCCAAGAAGTAGCACTTAACCCAGCCAAGATCGGCTGGATGAAGCGCCTGGACGATTGGCCTTTTGCTTTGAAAATTAAAAAATTTCCTCCAGGCTGGCAGTGGTTGAGTGGAAAAGAGTCCAAGAAGTAGCACCTTTCACGGCCAAGATTGGCTAGATGAAGCGCCTGGATGTTTGGCATTAAGTTTTGAATTCTTAAAAATTTTCTCCAGGGTTACCATGGTCGAGTGGAAAAGCGTCTGAAGAAGTAGCACTTAACCCAGCCAAGATGGGCTGGATGAAGCGCCTAGACGTTTGGACTTTGGCTTTGAAAATTAAAAAATTTCCTCCAGAGTGGCAAGTGGTTGAGTGGAAAAGAGTCCAAGAAGTAGCAGCTTTCACGGCCAAGAATGGCTAGATGAAGCGCCTGGATGTTTGGCATCAAGTTTTGAATTCTTAAAAATTTCTCTCAGGGTTACAGGGGTTGAGTGGAAAAGCGTCCAAGAAGCAGCACTTAACCCAGCCAAGATTGGCTGGATGAAGCGCCTGGACGTTTGGACTCTCGCTTTGAAAATTTAAACATTTCCTCCAGGGTGGCAGGGGTTGAGTGGATAAGAATCCAAGAAGTAGCACCTTTCACGGCCAAGATTGGCTAGATGAAGCGCCTGGATGTTTGGCATTAAGTTTTGAATTCTTAAAAATTTTCTCCAGGGTTACCATGGTCGAGTGGAAAAGCGTCCAAGAAGTAGCACTTAACCCAGCCAAGATCGGCTGGATGAAGCGCCTGGATATCTGGACTCAGGTTTTGAAAATTAAAAAATTCCTCCAGGTGGCAGGGGTTGAATGGAAAAAAGTCCAAGAAGTAGCACCTTTCACGGCCAAGATTGGCTAGATGAAGCGCCTGGATGTTTGGCATTAAATTTTGAATTCTTAAAAATTTTCTCCAGGGTTACCATGGTCGAGTGGAAAAGCGTCCAAGAAGTAGCACTTAACTCAGCCAAGATCGGCTGGATGAAGCGCCTGATATCTGGACTCAGGGTTTTGAAAATTTAAAAATTTTCTCCAGGATGGTAGGGATTGAGTGGAAAATAGTCCAAGAAGTAGCATTTTCACGGCCAAGATTGGCTAGATGAAGCGCCTGGATGTTTGGCATTAAGTTTTGAATTTTTAAAAATTTTCTCCAGGGTTACCATGGTCGAGTGGAAAAGCGTCAAGAAGTAGCACACTTAACCCAGCCAAGATCGGCTGGATGAAGCGCCTAGATATCTGGACTCAGGTTTTGAAAATTAAAAAATTTCCTCCATAGTGGCAGGGGTTGAATGGAAAAAGTCCAAGAATTAGCACCTTTCACGGCCAAGATTGGCTAGATGAAGCGCCTGGATGTTTGGCATTAAATTTTGAATTCTTAAAAATTTTCTCCAGGGTTACCATGGTCGAGTGGAAAAGCGTCCAAGAAGTAGCACTTAACCCAGCCAAGATCGGCTGGATGAAGCGCCTGGATATCTGGACTCAGGTTTTGAAAATTTAAAAATTTTCTCCAGGATGGTAGGGGTTGAGTGGAAAAGAGTCCAAGAAGTAGCACCTTTCACGGCCAAGATTGGCTAGATGAAGCGCCTGGATGTTTGGCATTAAGTTTTGAATTCTTAAAAATTTTCTCCAGGGTTACCATGGTCGAGTGGAAAAGCGTCAAGAAGTAGCACTTAACCCAGCCAAGATCACCTGGATGAAGCGCCTGGACGTTTGGATTTTCGCTTTTGAAAATTTAAAAATTTCCTCAGAGTGGCAGTGGTTGAGTGGAAAAGACTCCAAGAAGTAGCACCTTTCACGGCCAAGATTGGCTAGATGAAGCGCCTGGATGTTTGGCATCAAGTTTTGAATTCTTAAAAATTTTCTCCAGGGTTACCATGGTCGAGTGGAAAAGCGTCAGAAGTAGCACTTAACCCAGCCAAGATCGGCTGGATGAAGCGCCTGGACGTTTGGACTTTCGCTTTGAAAATTAAAAAATTTCCTCCAGGGTGGCAGTGGTTGAGTGGAAAAGAGTCCAAGAAGTAGCACCTTTCACGGCCAAGATTGGCTAGATGAAGCGCCTGGATGTTTGGCATTAAGTTTTGAATTCTTAAAAATTTTCTCCAGGGTTACCATGGTCGAGTGGAAAAGCGTCCAAGAAGTAGCACTTAACCCAGCCAAGATCG
Source organism: Puntigrus tetrazona (assembly GCF_018831695.1). Classification (NCBI taxonomy): domain Eukaryota; kingdom Metazoa; phylum Chordata; class Actinopteri; order Cypriniformes; family Cyprinidae; genus Puntigrus; species Puntigrus tetrazona. The sequence goes on along the minus strand of NW_025048744.1, from coordinate 267,255 downwards.
GCTGGATGAAGTGCCTGGACGTTTGGACTTTCGCTTTAAAAAATTTAAAAATTCCTCCAGGGTGGCAGGGGTTGAGTGGAAAAGAGTCAAGAAGTAGCACCTTTCACGGCCAAGATTGGCTAGATGAAGCGCCTGGATGTTTGGCATTAAGTTTTGAATTCTTAAAAATTTTCTCCAGGGTTACCATGGTCGAGTGGAAAAGCGTCCAAGAAGTAGCACTTAACCCAGCCAAGATCGGCTGGATGAAGCTCCTGGACGTTTGGACTTTCGCTTTGAAAATTAAAAAATTTCCTCCAGGGTGGCAGTGGTTGAGTGGAAAAGAGTCAAGAAGTAGCACCTTTCACGGCCAAGATTGGCTAGATGAAGCGCCTGGATGTTTGGCATTAGGTTTTGAATTCTTAAAAATTTTCTCCAGGGTTACCATGGTCAAGTGGAAAAGCGTCAAGAAGTAGCACTTAACCCAGCCAAGATCGGCTGGATGAAGCGCCTGGACGTTTGGACTTTCGCTTTGAAAATTTAAAAATTTCCTCCAGGTTGACTGGGGTTGAGTGGAAAAGAGTCCAAGAAGTAGCACCTTTCACGGCCAAGATTGGCTAGATGAAGCGCCTGGATGTTTGGCATTAAATTTTGAATTCTTAAAAATTTTCTCCAGGGTTACCATTGTCGAGTGGAAAAGCGTCAAGAAGTAGCACTTAACCCACCCAAGATAGGCTGGATGAAGTGCCTGGATATCTGGACTCAGGTTTTGAAAATTTAAAAATTTTCTCCAGGGTTACCATGGTCGAGTGGAAAAGCGTCAAGAAGTAGCGCTTAACCCAGCCAAGATCGGCTGGATGAAGCGCCTAGATATCTGGACTCAGGTTTTGAAAATTAAAAAATTTCCTCCAGGGTGGCAGGGGTTGAATGGAAAAGAGTCCAAGAAGTAGCACTTTTCACGGCCAAGATTGGCTAGATGAAGCGCCTGGATGTTTGGCATTAAGTTTTGAATTCTTAAAAATTTTCTCCAGGGTTACCATGGTCGAGTGGAAAAGCGTCCAAGAAGTAGCACTTAAATCAGCCAAGATCGGCTGGCTGAAGCGCCTGGATGTTTGGGCTCAGGTTTTGAAAGCTTAAAAATTTTCTCCAGGGTTACCAAGGGTCGAGGGGGAAATTGTCTGAGAAATCAAACCTAATCCGGCCAAGATCGGCTGGATAAAGCGCCTAGATATTGGGACTCAGGTTTTGAAAACTAAAAAATTTCCTCCAGGGTGGCAGGGGTTGAATGGAAAAGAGTCCAAGAAGTAGCACCTTTCACGGCCAAGATTGGCTAGATGAAGCGCCTGGATGTTTGGCATTAAGTTTTGAATTCTTAAAAATTTTCTCTAGGGTTACCATGGTAGAGTGGAAAAGCGTCCAAGAAGTAGCACTTAACCCAGCCAAGATCGGCTGGATGAAGCGCCTGGACGTTTGGACTTTCGCTTTGAAAATTTAAAAATTTCCTCCAGAGTGGCAGTGGTTGAGTGGAAAAGAGTCCAAGAAGTAGCAGCTTTCACGGCCAAGAATGGCTAGATGAAGCGCCTGGATGTTTGGCATCAAGTTTTGAATTCTTAAAAATTTTCTCCAGGGTTACCATAGTCGAGTGGAAAAGCGTCCAGGAAGTAGCACTTAACCCAGCCAAGATCGGCTGGATGAAGCGCCTGGACGTTTGGACTTTCGCTTTGAAAATTAAAAAATTTCCTCCAGGGTGGCAGGGGTTGTATGGAAAAGAGTCCAAGAAGTAGCACCTTTCACGGCCAAGATTGGCTAGATGAAGCGCCTGGATGTTTGGCATTAAGTTTTGAATTCTTAAAAATTTCCTCCAGGATGGCAGGGTCGTCGAGTGGAAAAACGTCAAGAAGTAGCACTTAACCCAGCCAAGATTGGCTGCATGAAGCGCCTGGACGTTTGGACTTTCGCTTTGAAAATTTAAAAATTTCCTCCAGGGTGGCAGGGGTTGAGTGGATAAGAATCCAAGAAGTAGCACCTTTCACGGCCAAGATTGGCTAGATGAAGCGCCTGGATGTTTGGCATTAAGTTTTGAATTCTTAAAAATTTTCTCCAGGGTTACCATGGTCGAGTGGAAAAGCGTCCAAGAAGTAGCACTTAACCCAGCCAAGATCGGCTGGATGAAGCTCCTGGACGATTGGCCTTTTGCTTTGAAAATTAAAAAATTTCCTCCAGGCTGGCAGTGGTTGAGTGGAAAGAGTCCAAGAAGTAGCACCTTTCACGGCCAAGATTGGCTAGATGAAGCGCCTGGATGTTTGGCATTAAGTTTTGAATTCTTAAAAATTTTCTCCAGGGTTACCATGGTCGAGTGGAAAAGCGTCCAAGAAGTAGCGCTTAACCCAGCCAAGATGGGCTGGATGAAGCGCCTGGACGTTTGGACTTTGGCTTTGAAAATTAAAAAACTTCCTCCTGAGTGGAAGTGGTTGAGTGGAAAAGAGTCCAAGAAGTAGCAGCTTTCACGGCCAAGAATGGCTAGATGAAGCGCCTGGATGTTTGGCATCAAGTTTTGAATTCTTAAAAATTTCCTCCAGGGTGGCAGGGGTTGAGTGGAAAAGCGTCCAAGAAGCAGCACTTAACCCAGGCAAGATTGGCTGCATGAAGCGCCTGGACGTTTGGACTCTCGCTTTGAAAATTTAAACATTTCCTCCAGGGTGGCAGGGGTTGAGTGGATAAGAATCCAAGAAGTAGCACCTTTCACGGCCAAGATTGGCTAGATGAAGCGCCTGGATGTTTGGAATTAAGTTTTGAATTCTTAAAAATTTTCTCCAGGGTTACCATGGTCGAGTGGAAAAGCGTCCAAGAAGTAGCACTTAACCCAGCCAAGATCGGCTGGATGAAGCGCCTAGATATCTGGACTCAGGTTTTGAAAATTAAAAAATTTCCTCCATAGTGGCAGGGGTTGAATGGAAAAAAGTCCAAGAATTAGCACCTTTCACGGCCAAGATTGGCTAGATGAAGAGCCTGGATGTTTGGCATTAAATTTTGGATTCTTAAAAATTTTCTCCAGGGTTACCATGGTCGAGTGGAAAAGCGTCCAAGGAGTAGCACTTAACTCAGCCAAGATCGGCTGGATGAAGCGCCTAGATATCTGGACTCAGGTTTTGAAAATTTAAAAATTTTCTCCAGGATGGTAGGGATTGAGTGGAAAATAGTCCAAGAAGTAGCATTTTCACGGCCAAGATTGGCTAGATGAAGCGCCTGGATGTTTGGCCTTAAGTTTTGAATTTTTAAAAATTTCTCAGGGTTACCATGGTCGAGTGGAAAAGCGTCCAAGAAGTAGCACTTAACCCAGCCAAGATCGGCTGGATGAAGCGCCTGGATATCTGGACTCAGGTTTTGAAAATTAAAAAATTTCCTCCATAGTGGCAGGGGTTGAATGGAAAAAAGTCCAAGAATTAGCACCTTTCACGGCCAAGATTGGCTAGATGAAGAGCCTGGATGTTTGGCATTAAATTTTGGATTCTTAAAAATTTTCTCCAGGGTTACCATGGTCGAGTGGAAAAGCGTCCAAAGAGTAGCACTTAACCCAGCCAAGATCGGCTGGATGAAGCGCCTGGATATCTGGACTCAGGTTTTGAAAATTTAAAAATTTTCTCCAGGATGGTAGGGGTTGAGTGGAAAATAGTCCAAGAAGTAGCATTTTTCACGGCCAAGATTGGCTAGATGAAGCGCCTGGATGTTTGGCCTTAAGTTTTGAATTTTTAAAAATTTTCTCCAGGGTTACCATGGTCGAGTGGAAAAGCGTCCAAGAAGTAGCACTTAACCCAGCCAAGATCGCCTGGATGAAGCGCCTGGACGTTTGGATTTTCGCTTTGAAAATTTAAAAATTTCCTCCAGAGTGGCAGTGGTTGAGTGGAAAAGACTCCAAGAAGTAGCAGCTTTCACGGCCAAGAATGGCTAGATGAAGCGCCTGGATGTTTGGCATCAAGTTTTGAATTCTTAAAAATTTTCTCCAGGGTTACCATAGTCGAGTGGAAAAGCGTCCAGGAAGTAGCACTTAACCCAGCCAAGATCGGCTGGATGAAGCGCCTGGACGTTTGGACTTTCGCTTTGAAAATTAAAAAATTTCCTCCAGGGTGGCAGTGGTTGAGTGGAAAAGAGTCCAAGAAGTAGCACCTTTCACGGCCAAGATTGGCTAGATGAAGCGCCTGGATGTTTGGCATTAGGTTTTGAATTCTTAAAAATTTTCTCCAGGGTTACCATGGTCGAGTGGAAAAGCGTCCAAGAAGTAGCACTTAACCCAGCCAAGATCGGGTGATGAAGTGCCTGGACGTTTGGACTTTCGCTTTAAAAATTTAAAAATTTCCTCCAGGTTGACTGGGGTTGAGTGGAAAAGAGTCCAAGAAGTAGCACCTTTCATGGCCAAGATTGGCTAGATGAAGCGCCTGGATGTTTGGCATTAAGTTTTGAATTCTTAAAAATTTTCTCCAGGGTTACCATGGTCGAGTGGAAAAGCGTCCAAGAAGTAGCACTTAACCCAGCCAAGATCGGCTGGATGAAGCTCCTGGACGATTGGCCTTTCGCTTTGAAAATTAAAAAATTTCCTCCAGGGTGGCAGTGGTTGAGTGGAAAAGAGTCCAAGAAGTAGCACCTTTCACGGCCAAGATTGGCTAGATGAAGCGCCTGGATGTTTGGCATTAAGTTTTGAATTCTTAAAAATTTTCTCCAGGGTTACCATGGTCAAGTGGAAAAGCGTCAAGAAGTAGCACTTAACCCAGCCAAGATCGGGTGATGAAGTGCCTGGACGTTTGGACTTTCGCTTTAAAAATTTAAAAATTTCCTCCAGGTTGACTGGGGTTGAGTGGAAAAGAGTCCAAGAAGTAGCACCTTTCATGGCCAAGATTGGCTAGATGAAGCGCCTGGATGTTTGGCATTAAGTTTTGAATTCTTAAAAATTTTCTCCAGGGTTACCATTGTCGAGTGGAAAAAAGCGTCAAGGAGTAGCACTTAACCCACCCAAGATAGGCTGGATGAAGTGCCTAGATATCTGGACTCAGGTTTTGAAAATTTAAAAAATTTTCTCCAGGGTTACCATGGTCGAGTGGAAAAGCGTCCAAGAAGTAGCGCTTAACCCAGCCAAGATCGGCTGGATGAAGCGCCTAGATATCTGGACTCAGGTTTTGAAAATTAAAAAATTTCCTCCAGGGTGGCAGGGGTTGTATGGAAAAGAGTCCAAGAAGTAGCACCTTTCACGGCCAAGATTGGCTAGATGAAGCGCCTGGATGTTTGGCATTAAGTTTTGAATTCTTAAAAATTTTCTCCAGGGTTACCATGGTCGAGTGGAAAAGCGTCCAAGAAGTAGCACTTAAATCAGCCAAGATCGGCTGGCTGAAGCGCCTGGATGTTTGGGCTCAGGTTTTGAAAGCTTAAAAATTTTCTCCAGGGTTACCAAGGGTCGAGGGGGAAATTGTCTGAGAAATCAAACCTAATCCGGCCAAGATCGGCTGGATAAAGCGCCTAGATTTTGGGACTCTGGTTTTGAAAACAAAAAAATTTCCTCCAGGGTGGCAGGGGTTGAATGGAAAAGAGTCCAAGAAGTAGCACCTTTCACGGCCAAGATTGGCTAGATGAAGCGCCTGGATGTTTGGCATTAAGTTTTGAATTCTTAAAAATTTTCTCTAGGGTTACCATGGTCGAGTGGAAAAGCGTCCAAGAAGTAGCACTTAACCCAGCCAAGATCGGCTGGATGAAGCGCCTGGACGTTTGGACTTTCGCTTTGAAAATTTAAAAATTTCCTCCAGAGTGGCAGTGGTTGAGTGGAAAAGATTACAAGAAGTAGCAGCTTTCACGGCCAAGAATGGCTAGATGAAGCGCCTGGATGTTTGGCATCAAGTTTTGAATTCTTAAAAATTTTCTCCAGGGTTACCATAGTCGAGTGGAAAAGCGTCCAGGAAGTAGCACTTAACCCAGCCAAGATCGGCTGGATGAAGCGCCTGGACGTTTGGACTTTCGCTTTGAAAATTAAAAAATTTCCTCCAGGGTGGCAGGGGTTGTATGGAAAAGAGTCCAAGAAGTAGCACCTTTCACGGCCAAGATTGGCTAGATGAAGCGCCTGGATGTTTGGCATTAAGTTTTGAATTCTTAAAAATTTCCTCCAGGATGGCAGGGGTCGAGTGGAAAAAGTCCAAGAAGTAGCACTTAACCCAGCCAAGATTGGCTGCATGAAGCGCCTGGACGTTTGGACTTTCGCTTTGAAAATTAAAAAATTTCCTCCAGAGTGGCAGTGGTTGAGTGGAAAAGAGTCCAAGAAGTAGCACCTTTCACAGCCAAGATTGGCTAGATGAAGCGCCTGGATGTTTGGCATTAAGTTTTGAATTCTTAAAAATTTTCTCCAGGGTTACCATGGTCAGTGGAAAAGCGTCCAAGAAGTAGCACTTAACCCAGCCAAGATCGGCTGGATGAAGCGCCTGGATGTTTGGGCTCAGGTTTTGAAAGCTTAAAAATTTTCTCCAGGGTTACCAAGGGCTCGAGGGGAAATTGTCTGAGAAATCAAACCTAATCCGGCCAAGATCGGCTGGATAAAGCGCCTGATATTGGGACTCAGGTTTGAAAACTAAAAAATTTCCTCCAGGGTGGCAGGGGTTGAATGGAAAAAGTCCAAGAAGTAGCACCTTTCACGGCCAAGATTGGCTAGATGAAGCGCCTGGATGTTTGGCATTAAGTTTTGAATTCTTAAAAATTTTCTCTCCAGGGTTACCATGGTCGAGTGGAAAAGCGTCAAGAAGTAGCACTTAACCCAGCCAAGATCGGCTGGATGAAGCGCCTGGACGTTTGGACTTTCGCTTTGAAAATTTAAAAATTTCCTCCAGAGTGGCAGTGGTTGAGTGGAAAAGACTCCAAGAAGTAGCAGCTTTCACGGCCAAGAATGGCTAGATGAAGCGCCTGGATGTTTGGCATCAAGTTTTGAATTCTTAAAAATTTTCTCCAGGGTTACCATAGTCGAGTGGAAAAGCGTCCAGGAAGTAGCACTTAACCCAGCCAAGATCGGCTGGATGAAGCGCCTGGACGTTTGGACTTTTGCTTTGAAAATTAAAAAATTTCCTCCAGGGTGGCAGGGGTTGTATGGAAAAGAGTCCAAGAAGTAGCACCTTTCACGGCCAAGATTGGCTAGATGAAGCGCCTGGATGTTTGGCATTAAGTTTTGAATTCTTAAAAATTTTCTCCAGGGTTACCATGGTCGAGTGGAAAAGCGTCCAAGAAGTAGCACTTAAATCAGCCAAGATCGGCTGGCTGAAGCGCCTGGATGTTTGGGCTAAGGTTTTGAAAGCTTAAAAATTTTCTCCAGGGTTACCAAGGGTCGAGGGGGAAATTGTCTGAGAAATCAAACCTAATCCGGCCAAGATCGGCTGGATAAAGCGCCTAGATTTTGGGACTCTGGTTTTGAAAACAAAAAATTTCCTCCAGGGTGGCAGGGTTTGAATGGAAAAGAGTCCAAGTAGTAGCACCTTTCACGGCCAAGATTGGCTAGATGAAGCGCCTGGATGTTTGGCATTAAGTTTTGAATTCTTAAAAATTTTCTCTAGGGTTACCATGGTCGAGTGGAAAAGCGTCAAAGAAGTAGCACTTAACCCAGCCAAGATCGGCTGGATGAAGCGCCTGGACGTTTGGACTTTCGCTTTGAAAATTTAAAAATTTCTCCCAGAGTGGCAGTGGTTGAGTGGAAAAGAGTCCAAGAAGTAGCAGCTTTCACGGCCAAGAATGGCTAGATGAAGCGCCTGGATGTTTGGCATCAAGTTTTGAATTCTTAAAAATTTTCTCCAGGGTTACCATGGTCGAGTGGAAAAGCGTCCAGGAAGTAGCACTTAACCCAGCCAAGATCGGCTGGATGAAGCGCCTGGACGTTTGGACTTTCGCTTTGAAAATTAAAAAAATTCCTCCAGGGTGGCAGGGGTTGTAGTGGAAAAGAGTCCAAGAAGTAGCACCTTTCACGGCCAAGATTGGCTAGATGAAGCGCCTGGATGTTTGGCATTAAGTTTTGAATTCTTAAAAATTTCCTCCAGGATGGCAGGGGTCGAGTGGAAAAACGTCCAAGAAGTAGCACTTAACCCAGCCAAGATTGGCTGCATGAAGCGCCTGGACGTTTGGACTTTCGCTTTGAAAATTTAAAAATTTCCTCCAGGGTGGCAGGGGTTGAGTGGATAAGAATCCAAGAAGTAGCACCTTTCACGGCCAAGATTGGCTAGATGAAGCGCCTGGATGTTTGGCATTAAGTTTTGAATTCTTAAAACTTTTCTCCAGGGTTACCATGGTCGAGTGGAAAAGCGTCCAAGAAGTAGCACTTAACCCAGCCAAGATCGGCTGGATGAAGCTCCTGGACGATTGGCCTTTCGCTTTGAAAATTAAAAAATTTCCTCCAGGGTGGCAGTGGTTGAGTGGAAAAGAGTCCAAGAAGTAGCACCTTTCACGGCCAAGATTGGCTAGATGAAGCGCCTGGATGTTTGGCATTAGGTTTTGAATTCTTAAAAATTTTCTCCAGGGTTACCATGGTCGAGTGGAAAAGCGTCCAAGAAGTAGCACCTTTCATGGCCAAGATTGGCTAGATGAAACGCCTGAATGTTTGGCATTAAGTTTTGAATTCTTAAAACTTTTCTCCAGGGTTACCATGGTCGAGTGGAAAAGCGTCCAAGAAGTAGCACTTAACCCAGCCAAGATCGGCTGGATGAAGCGCCTGGATGTTTGGGTTCAGGTTTTGAAAATTTTAAAATTTTCTCCAAGGTGGCAGGGGTTGAGTGGAAAATAGTCCAAGAAGTAGCACCTTTCACGGCCAAGATTGGCTAGATGAAGCGCCTGGATGTTTGGCATTAGGTTTTGAATTCTTAAAAATTTTCTCCAGGGTTACCATGGTCGAGTGGAAAAGCGTCCAAGAAGTAGCACCTTTCATGGCCAAGATTGGCTAGATGAAACGCCTGAATGTTTGGCATTAAGTTTTGAATTCTTAAAAATTTTCTCCAGGGTTACCATGGTCGAGTGGAAAAGCGTCAAGAAGTAGCACTTAACCCAGCCAAGATTGGCTAGATGAAGCGCCTGGATGCTTGGCATTAAGTTTTGAATTCTTAAAAATTTTCTCCAGGGTTACCATGGTCGAGTGGAAAAGCGTCAAGAAGTAGCACTTAACCCAGCCAAGATCGGCTGGATGAAGCGCCTGGATATCTGGACTCAGGTTTTGAAAATTTAAAAACTTTCTCCAGGGTTACCATGGTCGAGTGGAAAAGCATCCAAGAAGTAGCGCTTAACACTGCCAAGATCGCCTGGATGAAGCGCCTGGACGTTTGGTTTTTTGCTTTGAAATTTTAAAAACTTTTTCCATGGTGGCAAGGGTTGAGTGGAAAACAGTCCAAGAAGTAGCACCTTTCACGGCCAAGATTGGCTAGATGAAGCGCCTGGATGTTTGGCATTAAGTTTTGAATTCTTAAAAATTTTCTCCAGGGTTACCATGGTCGAGTGGAAAAGCGTCCAAGAAGTAGCACTTAAATCAGCCAAGATCGGCTGGCTGAAGCGCCTGGATGTTTGGGCTCAGGTTTTAAAAGCTTAAAAATTTTCTCCAGGGTTACCATGGTCGAGTGGAAAAGCGTCCAAGAAGTAGCACTTAACCCAGCCAAGATCGGCTGGATGAAGCGCCTAGATATCGGGACTCAGGTTTGAAAATTGCAAAAATTTCCTCCAGGGTGGCAGGGGTTGAGTGGAAAATAGTCCAAGAAGTAGCAGCTTTCATGGCCACGATTGGCTAGATGAAGTGCCTGGATGTTTGGCATTAAGTTTTGAATTCTTAAAAATTTTCTCCAGGGTTACCATGGTCGAGTGGAAAAGTGTCCAAGAAGTAGCACTTAACCCAGCCAAGATTGGCTGGATGAAGCGCCTAGGTATCTGGACTCAGGTTTTGAAAAATAAAAAATTTCCTCCAGGGTGGCAGTGGTTGAGTGGAAAAGAGTCCAAGAAGTAGCACCTTTCACGGCCAAGATTGGCTAGATGAAGCACCTGGATGTTTGGCATCAAGTTTTGAATTCTTAAAAATTTTCTACCAGGGTTACCATGGTCGAGTGGAAAAGCGTCCAAGAAGTAGCACTTAACCCAGCCAAGATCGGCTGGCTGAAGAGCCTGGATGTTTGGGCTCAGGTTTTGAAAGCTTAAACATTTTCTCCAGGGTTACCATGGTTGAGGAGGAAATTGTCTGAGAAATCAAACCTATTCCGGCCAAGATCGGCTAGATGAAGTGCCTGGATGGCTGGACTTAGGTTTTGAAAATTAAAAAATTTCCTCCAGGGTGGCAGTGGTTGAATGGAAAATAGTCCAAGAAGTAGCACCTTTCACGGACAAGATTGGCTAGATGAAGCTCCTGGATGTTTGGCATTAAGTTTTGAATTCTTAAAAATTTTCTCCAGGGTTACCATGGTCGAGTGGAAAAGCGTCCAAGAAGTAGCACTTAACCCAGCCAAGATCGGCTGGATGAAGTGCCTGGACGTTTGGCCTTTCGCTTTGAAAATTAAAAAATTTCCTCCAGAGTGGCAGTGGTTGAGTGGAAAAGAGTCCAAGAAGTAGCAACTTTCACAGCCAAGATTGGCTAGATGAAGCTCCTGGATGCTTGGCATTAAGTTTTGAATTCTTAAAAATTTTCTCCAGGGTTACCATGGTTGAGTTGGAAATTGTCTGAGAAATCAAACCTATTCCGGCCAAGATCGGCTAGATGAAGCACCTACATATCTGGACTCAGGTTTTGAAAATTTAAAAATTTTCTCCAGGGTGTCAGGAGTTGAGTGGAAAATAGTCCAAGAAGTAGCACTTTTCACGGCCAAGATTGGGTACATGAAGCGCCTGTATGTTTGGCATTACGTTTTGAATTCTTAAAAAGTTTCTCCAGGGTTACCATGGTCGAGTGGAAAAGCATCCAAGAAGTAGCACCTAACCCAGCCGAGATCGGCTGGATGAAGCGCCTAGATATCTGCACTCAGGTTTTGAAAATTAAAAAATTTCTTCCATGGTGGCTGGGGTTGAATGGAAAAGAGTTCAAGAAGTAGCACTTTTCACGGCCAAGATTGGCTAGATGAAGCGCCTGGAAGTTTGGCATTAAGTTTTGAATTCTTAAAAATTTCCTCCAGGGTGGCAGGGGTTGAGTGGATAAGAGTACAAGAAGTAGCACCTTTCACGGCCAAGATTGGCTAGATGAAGCGCCTGGATGTTTGGCATTAAGTTTTGAATTCTTAAAAATTTTCTCCAGGGTTACCATGGTCGAGTGGAAAAGCGTCCAAGAAGTAGCACTTAACCCAGCCAAGATAGGCAGGATGAAGCGCCTAGATATCTGGACTCAGGTTTTGAAAATTAAAAAATTTTCTCCAGGTTTACCATGGTCGAGTGGAAAAGTGTCCAAGAAGTAGCACTTAACCCAGCCAAGAACGGCTGGATGAAGCGCTTGGACGTTTGGACTTTCGCTTTGAAAATTAAAAAAAACTCCTCCAGGGTGGCAGTGGTTGAGTGGAAAAGAGTCCAAGAAGTAGCACCTTTCACGGCCAAGATTGGCTAGATGAAGCGCCTGGATGCTTGGCATTAAGTTTTGAATTCTTAAAAATTTTCTCCAGGGTTACCATGGTTGAGGTGGAAATTGTCTGAGAAATCAAACCTATTCCGGCCAAGATCGGCTAGATGAAGCGCCTGGATGTTTGGCATTAAGTTTTGAATTCTTAAAAATTTTCTAAAGGGTTACCATGGTCGAGTGGAAAAGCGTCCAAGAAGTAGCACTTAACCCAGCCAAGATCAGCTGGATGAAGCGCCTGGATATCTGCACTCAGGTTTTGAAAATTAAAAATTTCTTCCATGGTGGCAGGGGTTGAATGGAAAAGAGTTCAAGAAGTAGCACTTTTCACGGCCAAGATTGGCTAGATGAAGCGCCTGGAAGTTTGGCATTAAGTTTTGAATTCTTAAAAATTTCCTCCAGGGTGGCAGGGGTTGAGTGGATAAGAGTACAAGAAGTAGCACCTTTCACGGCCAAGATTGGCTAGATGAAGCGCCTGGATGTTTGGCATTAAGTTTTGAATTCTTAAACATTTTCTACCAGGGTTACCATGGTCGAGTGGAAAAGCGTCAAGAAGTAGTAGCACTTAACCCAGCCAAGATCGGCTGGATGAAGCGCCTGGACGTTTGGCTTTTCGCTTTGAAAATTAAAAAATTTCCTCCAGGGTGGCAGGGGTTGAGTGGATAAGAGTACAAGAAGTAGCACCTTTCACGGCCAAGATTGGCTAGATGAAGCGCCTGGATGTTTGGCATTAAGTTTTGAATTCTTAAAAATGTTCTACCAGGGTTACCATGGTCGAGTAGAAAAGCGTCAAGAAGTAGCACTTAACCCAGCCAAGATCGGCTGGATGAAGCGCCTGGAAGTTTGGCTTTTCGCTTTGAAAATTAAAAATTTCCTCCAGTGTGGCAGTGGTTGAGTGGAAAAGAGTCCAAGAAGTAGCACCTTTCACGGGCCAAGATTGGCTAAATGAAGCACCTGGATGTTTGGCATTAATTTTGAATTCTTAAAAATTTTCTACCAGGGTTACCATGGTCGAGTGGAAAAGCGTCCAGAAGTAGCACTTAACCCAGCCAAGATCGGCTGGCTGAAGTGCCTGGATGTTTGGGCTCAGGTTTTGAAAGCTTTTTCTCCAGGGTTACCATGGTTGAGGAGGAAATTGTCTGAGAAATCAAACCTATTCAGGCCAAGATTGGCTAGATTAAGCGCCTGGATGTTTGGCATTAAGTTTTGAATTCTTAAAAATTTCTTCATGGTTTACCATGGTCAGTGGATTGGCTAGCATTAACCCAGCCAAGATCGGCTGGATGAAGTGCCTAGGTATCTGTGCTCAGGTTTTGAAAATTAAAAATTTTCTCCAGGGTGGCAGGGGTTAAAAAAGAGTCCAAGAATTTCTTCACTCCAGGGCTAGATGAAGCGCCTGGATGTTCGGGTTTGGAATGGAAAATGGTCGTGGAAAAGCGTCCAAGAAGTAGCACTTAACCCAGCCAAGATTGGCTGCTAGATGAAGCGCCTGGATGTTTGGCATTAAGTTTTGAAAATTTTAAAAATTTTCTCCAGGGTTACCATGGTTGAGTGGAAAAAGCGTCAAGAAGTAGCACTTTTCCCAGCCAAGATTGGCTGGATGAAGCGCCTGGATATCTGGAATCAGGTTTTGAAAATTAAAAAATTTCTCTCCAGGGTGGCAGGGGTTAAGTGGAAAAGAGTCCAAGAAGTAGCACCTTTCATGGCCAAGATTGGCTAGATGAAGCGCCTGGATGTTTGGCATTAAGTTTTGAATTTAAAAATTTCTCCAGGATTACCATGGTCGAGTGGAAAAGCGTCCAAGAAGTAGCACTTAACCCAGCCAAGACAGGCTGGATGAAGTGCCTGGACGTTTAGACTTTCGCTTTGAAAATTTAAAAATTTTCCACCAGGGTGGCAGGGGTTGAGTGGAAAGTATCCAAGAAGTAGCACTTTTCACGGCCAAGATTGGCTAGATGAAGCGCCTGGATGTTTGGCATTAAGTTTTGAATTCATAAAAAATTTTCTCCAGGGTTACCATGGTCTTGTGGAAAAGCGTCCAAAGTAGCACTTAACCCAGCCAAGATCGGCTGGATGAAGTGCCTGGAGGTGTCTGGACTCAGGTTTTGAAAATTAAAAATTTTCTCCAGGGTCAGGGTGGCAGTGGTAGATGAAGCGCCTGGATGTTGAAGCATTGGAGTTTTTTTGAATTCTTAAAAATTTTCTCCAGGGTTACCATGGTTGAGTGGAAAATTGTCGGAGAAATCAAACCTATTCCAGCCAAGATCGGCTGGATGAAGTGCCTGGATGGCTGGACTTAGGTTTTGAAAATTAAAAAATTTCCTCCAGGGTGGCAGTGGTTGAGTGGAAAAGAGTCCAAGAAGTAGCAGCTTTCACGGCCAAGAATGGCTAGATGAAGCGCCTGGATGTTTGGCATTAAGTTTTGAATTCTTAAAAATTTCTCCAGGATTACCATGGTCGAGTGGAAAAGCGTCCAAGTAGCACTTAACCCAGCCAAGACAGGCTGGATGAAGTGCCTGGACGTTTAGACTTTCGCTTTGAAAATTTAAAAATTTCCACCAGGGTGGCAGGGGTTGAGTGGATAAGTATCCAAGAAGTAGCACTTTTCACGGCCAAGATTGGCTAGATGAAGCGCCTGAAAGTTTGGCATTAAGTTTTGAATTCATAAAACTTTTCTCCAGGGTTACCATGGTCTTGTGGAAAAGCGTCCAAGAAGTAGCACTTAACCCAGCCAAGATCGGCTGGATGAAGTGCCTAGGTGTCTGGACTCAGGTTTTGAAAATTAAAAAATTTTCTTCAGGGTGGCAGTGGTAGATGAAGCGCCTGGATGTTTGGCATTAAGTTTTGAATTCTTAAAAATTTTCTCCAGGGTTACCATGGTTGAGGAGGAAATTGTCGGAGAAATCAAACCTATTCCGGCCAAGATCGGCTAGATGAAGTGCCTGGATGGCTGGACTTAGGTTTTGAAAATTAAAAAATTTCCTCCAGGGTGGCAGTGGTTGAGTGGAAAAGAGTCCAAGAAGTAGCAGCTTTCACGGCCAAGAATGGCTAGATGAAGCGCCTGGATGTTTGGCATTAAGTTTTGAATTCTTAAAAATTTTCTCCAGGGTTACCATGGTCGAGTGGTAAAGCGTCCAAGAAGTAGCACTTAACCCACCCAAGATAGGCTGGATGAAGCGCCTAGATATCTGGACTCAGGTTTTGAAAATTTAAAAATTTTCTCCATGGTTACCATGGTCGAGTGGAAAAGCATCCAAGAAGTAGCGCTTAACCCAGCCAAGATAGGCTGGATGAAGCTCCTATATATCTGGACTCAGGTTTTGAAAATTTAAAAACTTTCTCCAGGGTTACCATGGTTGAGTGGAAAAGCATCCAAGAAGTAGCGCTTAACACTGCCAAGATCGCCTGGATGATCGTTTGGACTTTTGCTTTGAAATTTTAAAAACTTTTTCCATGGTGGCAAGGGTTGAGTGGAAAACAGTCCAAGAAGTAGCACCTTTCACGGCCAAGATTGGCTAGATGAAGCGCCTGGATGTTTGGCATTAAGTTTTGAATTCTTAAAAATTTTCTCCAGGGTTACCATGGTCGAGTGGAAAAGCGTCCAAGAAGTAGCACTTAAATAAGCCAAGATCGGCTGGATGAAGCGCCTAGATATCGGGACTCAGGTTTTGAAAACTAAAAAATTTCCTCCAGGGTGGCAGGGGTTGAATGGAAAAGATTCCAAGAGTAGCACCTTTCACGGCCAAGATTGGCTAGATGAAGCGCCTGGATGTTTGGCATTAAGTTTTGAATTCTTAAAAATTTTCTCTAGGGTTACCATGGTCGAGTGGAAAAGCGTCCAAGAAGTAGCACTTAACCCAGCCAAGATCGGCTGGGTGAAGCGCCTGGACGTTTGGATTTTCGCTTTGAAAATTAAAAAATTTTCTCTAGAGTGGCAGTGGTTGAGTGGAAAAGCGTCCAAGAAGTAGCACTTAACCCAGCCAAGATCGGCTGGATGAAGCGCCTAGATATCTGGACTCAGGTTTTGAAAATTTAAAAATTTTCTCCAGGGTTACCATGGTCGAGTGGAAAAGCATCCAAGAAGTAGCGCTTAACCCAGCCAAGATAGGCTGGATGAAGCGCCTATATATCTGGACTCAGGTTTTGAAAATTTAAAAACTTTCTCCAGGGTTACCATGGTCGAGTGGAAAAGCATCCAAGAAGTAGCGCTTAACACTGCCAAGATCGCCTGGATGAAGCGCCTGGACGTTTGGACTTTTGCTTTGAAATTTTAAAAACTTTTTCCATGGTGGCAAGGGTTGAGTGGAAAACAGTCCAAGAAGTAGCACCTTTCACGGCCAAGATTGGCTAGATGAAGCGCCTGGATGTTTGGCATTAAGTTTTGAATTCTTAAAAATTTTCTCCAGGGTTACCATGGTCGAGTGGAAAAGCGTCCAAGAAGTAGCACTTAACCCAGCCAAGATCGGCTGGATGAAGCGCCTAGATATCTGGACTCTGGTTTTGAAAATTAAAAAATTTCCTCCAGGGTGGCAGGGGTTGAGTGGAAAAGAGTCCAAGAAGTAGCACCTTTCACGGACAAGATTGGCTAGATGAAGCGCCTGGATGCTTGGCATTAAGTTTTGAATTCTTAAAAATTTTTCCAGGGTTACCATGGTAGAGCGGAAAAGCGTCCAAGAAGTAGCACTTAACCCAGCCAAGATCGGCTGGATGAAGTGCCTGGACGTTTGGCCTTTCGCTTTGAAAATTAAAATAATTTCCTCCAGAGTGGCAGTGGTTGAGTGGAAAAGAGTCCAAGAAGTAGCACCTTTCACAGCCAAGATTGGCTAGATGAAGCGCCTGGATGCTTGGCATTAAGTTTTGAATTCTTAAAAATTTTCTCCAGGGTTACCATGGTCAAGTGGAAAAGCGTCCAAGAAGTAGCACTTAACCCAGCCAAGATCGGCTGGATGAAGTGCCTAGGTGTCTGGACTTTCGCTTTGAAAATTAAAAAATTTCCTCCATGGTGGCAGGGGTTGAATGGAAAAAAGTCCAAGAATTAGCACGTTTCACGGCCAAGATTGGCTAGATGAAGCGCCTGGATGTTTGGCATTAAATTTTGAATTCTTAAAAATTTTCTCCAGGGTTACCATTGTCGAGTGGAAAAGCGTCCAAGAAGTAGCACTTAACCCACCCAAGATAGGCTGGATGAAGCGCCTAGATATCTGGACTCAGGTTTTGAAAATTTAAAAATTTTCTCCAAGGTTACCATGGTCGAGTGGAAAAGCATCCAAGAAGTAGCGCTTAACCCAGCCAAGATAGGCTGGATGAAGCTCCTATATATCTGGACTCAGGTTTTGAAAATTTAAAAACTTTCTCCAGGGTTACCATGGTTGAGTGGAAAAGCATCCAAGAAGTAGCGCTTAACACTGCCAAGATCGCCTGGATGATCGTTTGGACTTTTGCTTTGAAATTTTAAAAACTTTTTCCATGGTGGCAAGGGTTGAGTGGAAAACAGTCCAAGAAGTAGCACCTTTCACGGCCAAGATTGGCTAGATGAAGCGCCTGGGATGTTTGGCATTAAGTTTTGAATTCTTAAAAATTTTCTCCAGGGTTACCATGGTCGAGTGGAAAAGCGTCCAGAAGTAGCACTTAAATAAGCCAAGATCGGCTGGATGAAGCGCCTAGATATCGGGACTCAGGTTTTGAAAACTAAAAAATTTCCTCCAGGGTGGCAGAGGTGTATGGAAAAGAGTCCAAGAGTAGCACCTTTCACGGCCAAGATTGGCTAGATGAAGCGCCTGGATGTTTGGCATTAAGTTTTGAATTCTTAAAAATTTTCTCTAGGGTTACCATGGTCGAGTGGAAAAGCGTCCAAGAAGTAGCACTTAACCCAGCCAAGATCGGCTGGGTGAAGCGCCTGGACGTTTGGATTTTCGCTTTGAAAATTAAAAAATTTTCTCTAGAGTGGCAGTGGTTGAGTGGAAAAGCGTCCAAGAAGTAGCACTTAACCCAGCCAAGATCGGCTGGATGAAGCGCCTAGATATCTGGACTCAGGTTTTGAAAATTTAAAAATTTTCTCCAGGGTTACCATGGTCGAGTGGAAAAGCATCCAAGAATTAGCGCTTAACCCAGCCAAGATAGGCTGGATGAAGCGCCTATATATCTGGACTCAGGTTTTGAAAATTTAAAAACTTTCTCCAGGGTTACCATGGTCGAGTGGAAAAGCATCCAAGAAGTAGCGCTTAACACTGCCAAGATCGCCTGGATGAAGCGCCTGGACATTTGGACTTTTGCTTTGAAATTTTAAAAACTTTTTCCATGGTGGCAAGGGTTGAGTGGAAAACAGTCCAAGAAGTAGCACCTTTCACGGCCAAGATTAGCTAGATGAAGCGCCTGGATGTTTGGCATTAAGTTTTGAATTCTTAAAAATTTTCTCCAGGGTTACCATGGTCGAATGGAAAAGTATCCAAGAAGTAGCACTTAAATCAGCCAAGAGCGGCTGGCTGAAGCGCCTGGATGTTTGGGCTCAGGTTTTGAAAGCTTAAAAATTTTCTTCAGGGTTACCAAGGGTCGAGGGGGAAATTGTCTGAGAAATCAAACCTAATCCAGCCAAGATCGGCTGGATGAAGTGCCTGGACGTTTGGTCTTTCGCTTTGAAAATTAAAAAAAATTTCCTCCAGAGTGGCAGTGGTTGAGTAGAAAAGAGTCCAAGAAGTAGCACCTTTCACAGCCCAGATTGGCTAGATGAAGCGCCTGGATGTTCGGCGTTAAGTTTGGAATTCTTAAAAATTTTCTCCAGGGTTACCATGGTCGAGTGGAAAAGCGTCCAAGAAGTAGCACTTAACCCAGCCAAGCTCGGCTGGATGAAGTGCCTGGGCGTTTGGACTTTCGCTTTGAAAATTAAAAAATTTCCTCCAGGTTGACTGAGGTTGAGTGGAAAAGAGTCCAAGAAGTAGCACTTAACCCAGCCAAGATCGGCTGGATGAAGCGCCTAGATATCTGGACTCAGGTTTTGAAAATTTAAAAATTTTCTCCAGGGTTACCGTGTTCAAGTGGAAAAGCATCCAAGAAGTAGCGCTTAACCCAGCCAAGATCGGCTGGATGAAGCGCCTGGACGTTTGGCTTTTCGCTTTGAAAATTAAAAAATTTCCTCCAGGGTGGCAGGGGTTGAGTGGATAAGAGTACAAGAAGTAGCACCTTTCACGGCCAAGATTGGCTAGATGAAGCGCCTGGATGTTTGGCATTAAGTTTTGAATTCTTAAACATTTTCTACCAGGGTTACCATGGTCGAGTGGAAAAGCGTCCAAGAAGTAGCACTTAACCCAGCCAAGATCGGCTGGATGAAGCGCCTGGACGTTTGGCTTTTCGCTTTGAAAATTAAAAAATTTCCTCCAGGGTGGCAGGGGTTGAGTGGATAAGAGTACAAGAAGTAGCACCTTTCACGGCCAAGATTGGCTAGATGAAGCGCCTGGATGATTGGCATTAAGTTTTGAATTCTTAAAAATGTTCTACCAGGGTTACCATGGTCGAGTGGAAAAGCGTCCAAGAAGTAGCACTTAACCCAGCCAAGATCGGCTGGATGAAGCGCCTGGACGTTTGGCTTTTCGCTTTGAAAATTAAAAAATTTCCTCCAGTGTGGCAGTGGTTGAGTGGAAAAGAGTCCAAGAAGTAGCACCTTTCACGGGCCAAGATTGGCTAGATGAAGCACCTGGATGTTTGGCATTAATTTTGAATTCTTAAAAATTTTCTACCAGGGTTACCATGGTCGAGTGGAAAAGCGTCCAAGAAGTAGCACTTAACCCAGCCAAGATCGGCTGGCTGAAGTGCCTGGATGTTTGGGCTCAGGTTTTGAAAGCTTAAACATTTTCTCCAGGGTTACCATGGTTGAGGAGGAAATTGTCTGAGAAATCAAACCTATTTCGGCCAAGATTGGCTAGATTAAGCGCCTGGATGTTTGGCATTAAGTTTTGAATTCTTAAAAAATTTCTTCAGGGTTACCATGGTCGAGTGGAAAAGCGTCCAAGAAGTAGCACTTAACCCAGCCAAGATCGGCTGGATGAAGTGCCTAGGTATCTGCGCTCAGGTTTTGAAAATTAAAAAATTTCCTCCAGGGTGGCAGGGGTTGAATGGAAAAGAGTCCAAGAAGTAGCACTTTTCATGGCCAAGATTGGCTAGATGAAGCGCCTGGATGTTCGGCATTAAGTTTGGAATTCTTAAAAATTTTCTCCAGGGATACCATGGTCGAGTGGAAAAGCGTCCAAGAAGTAGCACTTAACCCAGCCAAGATAGGCAGGATGAAGCGCCTAGATATCTGGACTCAGGTTTTGAAAATTAAAAAATTTTCTCCAGGGTTACCATGGTCAAGTGGAAAAGCGTCCAAGAAGTAGCACGTAACCCAGCCAAGATCGGCTGGAAGAAGCGCCTAGATATCTGCATTCAGGTTTTGGAAATTTAAAAATTTTCTCCAGGGTGGCAGGGGTTGAGTGGAAATTAGTCCAAGAAGTAGCACCTTTCACGGCCAAGATTGGCTAGATGAAGCGCCTGGATGTTTGGCATTAAGTTTTGAATTCTTAAAAATTTTCTCCAGTGTTACCATGGTCGAGTGGAAAAGCGTCGAAGAAGTAGCACTTAACCCAGATAAGATTGGCTGGATGAAGTGCCTAGATATCTGGAATCAGGTTTTGAAAATTAAAAAAATTTCCTCCAGGGTGGCAGGGGTTAAATGGAAAAGAGTCCAAGAAGTAGCACCTTTCATGGCCAAGATTGGCTAGATGAAGCGCCTGGATGTTTGGCATTAAGTTTTGAATTCTTAAAAAATTTCTCCAGGATTACCATGGTCGAGTGGAAAAGCGTCCAAGAAGTAGCACTTAACCCAGCCAAGACAGGCTGGATGAAGTGCCTGGACGTTTAGACTTTCGCTTTGAAAATTTAAAAATTTCCACCAGGGTGGCAGGGGTTGAGTGGATAAGTATCCAAGACGTAGCACTTTTCACGGCCAAGATTGGCTAGATGAAGCGCCTGAAAGTTTGGCATTAAGTTTTGAATTCTTAAAACTTTTCTCCAGGGTTACCATGGTCTTGTGGAAAAGCGTCCAAGAAGTAGCACTTAACCCAGCCAAAATCGGCTGGATAAAGCGCATGGATGTTTGGGCTCAGGTTTTGAAAGCTTAAACATTTTCTCCAGGGTCACCATGGTCGAGGGGGAAATTGTCTGAGAAATCAAACCTATTCCGGCCAAGATCGGCTAGATGAAGCACCTAGATGGCTGGACTTAGGTTTTGAAAATTAAAAAAATTTCTCTAGGGTGGCAGTGGTTGAGTGGAAAAGAGTCCAAGAAGTAGCACCTTTCACGGCCAAGATTGGCTAGATGAAGCGCCTGGATGTTTGGCATTAAGTTTTGAATTCTTAAAATTTTCTAAAGGGTTACCATGGTCGAGTGGAAAAGCGTCCAAGAAGTAGCACTTAACCCAGCCTAGATCGGTTGGATGAAGCGCCTAGATATCTGGAGTCAGGTTTTGAAAATTAAAAAATTTCCTCTAGGGTGGCAGGGGTTGAATGGAAAAGAGTCCAAGAAGTAGCACCTTTCACGTCCAAGATTGGCTAGATGAAGCGCCTGGATGTTTGGCATTAAGTTTTAAATTCCTAAAAATTTCTCCATGGTTACCATGGTCGAGTGGAAAAGCGTCCAAGAAGTAGCACTTACCCAGCCAAGATCGGCTGGATGAAGCACCTGGACGTTTGGCTTTTCGCTTTGAAAATTAAAAAATTTCCTCCAGGGTGGCAGTGGTTGAGTGGAAAAGAGTCCAAGAAGTAGCACCTTTCACGGCCAAGATTGGCTAGATGAAGCGCCTGGATGCTTTGCATTAAGTTTTGAATTCTTAAAAATTTTTCCAGGGTTACCATGGTCGAGTGGAAAAGTGTCCAGGAAGTAGCACTTAACCCAGCCAAGATCGGCTGGATGAAGTGCCTAGGTATCTGGACTCAGGTTTCGAAAATTAAAAAATTTCCTCCAGGGTGGCAGGGGTTGAATGGAAAAGAGTCCAAGAAGTAGCACTTTTCACGGCCAAGATTGGCTAGATGAAGCGCCTGGATGTTCGGCATTAAGTTTGGAGTTCTTAAAAATTTTCTCCAGGGTTACCATGGTCGAGTGGAAAAGCGTCCAAGAAGTAGCACTTAACCCAGCCAAGATCGGCTGGATGAAGCGCCTAGATATCTGGACTCAGGATTTGAAAATTTAAAAAATTTCTCCAGGGTTACCATGGTCGAGTGGAAAAGCATCCAAGAAGTAGCACTTAACCCAGCCAAGATCGGCTGGATGAAGCACCTAGATATCTGGACTCAGGTTTTGAAAATTTAAAAACTTTTTCCATGGTGGCAAGGGTTGAGTGGAAAACAGTCCAAGAAGTAGCATCTTTCACGGCCAAGATTGGCTAGATGAAGCGCCTGGATGTTTGGCATTAAGTTTTGAATTCTTAAAAATTTTCTCCAGGGTTACCATGTCCGAGTGGAAAAGCGTCCAAGAAGTAGCTCTTAAATCAGCCAAGATTGGCTGGCTGAAGCGCCTGGATGTTTGGGCTCAGGTTTTGAAAGCTTAAAAATTTTCTCCAGGGTTACCAAGGGTCGAGGGGGAAATTGTCTGAGAAATCAAACCTCATCCGGCCAAGATCAGTTGGATGAAGCGCCTAGATATCAGGACTCAGGTTTTGAAAACTAAAAAATTTCCTCCAGGGTGGCAGGGGTTGAATGGAAAAGAGTCCAAGAAGTAGCACCTTTCACGGCCAAGATTGGCTAGATGAAGCGCCTGGATGTTTGACATTAAGTTTTGAATTCTTAAAAATTTTCTAACGGGTTACCATGGTCGAGTGGAAAAGCGTCCAAGAAGTAGCACTTAACCCAGCCAAGATCGCATGGATGAAGCTCCTGGACGTTTGGACTTTCGCTTTGAAAATTTAAAAATTTCCTCCAGAGTGGCAGTGGTTGAGTGGAAAAGAGTCCAAAAAGTAGCAGCTTTCACAGCCAAGATTGGCTAGATGAAGCGCCTGTATGTTTGGCATTAAGTTTTGAATTCTTAAAAATTTCCTCCAGGGTGGCAGAGGTTGAGTGGAAAAACGTCCAAGAAGTAGCACTTAACCCAGCCAAGATTGGATGCATGAAGCGCCTGGACGTTTGGACTTTCGCTTTGAAAATTTAAAAATTTCCTCCAGGGTGGCAGGGGTTGAGTGGATAAGAATCCAAGAAGTAGCACCTTTCACGGCCAAGATTGGCTAGATGAAGCGCCTGGATGTTTGGCAATAAGTTTTGAATTCATAAAAATTTTCTCCAGGGTTACCATTGTCGAGTGGAAAAGCGTCCAAGAAGTAGCACTTAACCCAGCCAAGATCGGCTGGATGAAGTGCCTGGACGTTTGGACTTTTGCTTTGAAAATTTAAAAATTTCCTCCAGGTTGACTGGGGTTGAGTGGAAAAGAGTCCAAGAAGTAGCACCTTTCACGGCCAAGATTGGCTAGATGAAGCGCCTGGATGTTTGCCATTAAGTTTGGAATTCTTAAAAATTTTCTCCAGGGTTACCATGGTCGAGTGGAAAAGCGTCCAAGAAGTAGCACTTAACCCAGCCAAGATCGGCTGGATGAAGCGCCTAGATATCTGGACTCAGGTTTTGAAAATTAAAAAATTTCCTCCAGGGTGGCAGGGGTTGAATGGAAAAGAGTCCAAGAAGTAGCTCCTTTCACAGCCAAGATTGGCTAGATGAAACGCCTGGATGTTTGGCATTAAATTTTGAATTCTTAAAAATTTTCTCCAGGGTTACCATGGTCGAGTGGAAAAGCGTCCAAGAAGTAGCGCTTAACCCAGCCAAGATCGGCTGGATGAAGCGCCTAAATATCTGGACTCAGGTTTTGAAAATTAAAAAATTCCTCCAGGGTGGCAGGGTTTGAATGGAAAAGAGTCCAAGAAGTAGCACTTTTCACGGCCAAGATTGGTTAGATGAAGCGCCTGGATGTTTGGCATTAAGTTTTGAATTCTTAAAAATTTTCTCCAGGGTTACCATGGTCGAGTGGAAAAGCGTCCAAGAAGTAGCACTTAACCCAGCCAAGATAGGCAGGATGAATCGCCTAGATATCTGGACTCAGGTTTTGAAGATTAAAAAATTTTCTCCGGGGTTACCATGGTCGAGTGGAAAAGCGTCCAAGAAGTAGCGCTTAACCCAGCCAAGATCGGCTGGATGAAGCGCCTAGATATCTGCACTCAGGTTTTGAAAATTTAAAATTTTTTTCCAGGGTGGCAGGGGTTGAGTGGAAAATAGTCCAAGAAGTAGCACCTTTCACGGCCAAGATTGGCTAGATGAAGCGCCTGGATGTTTGGCATTAAGTTTTGAATTCTTAAAAATTTTCTCCAGGGTTACCATGTCCGAGTGGAAAAGCGTCCAAGAAGTAGCTCTTAAATCAGCCAAGATTGGCTGGCTGAAGCGCCTGGATGTTTGGGCTCAGGTTTTGAAAGCTTAAAAATTTTCTCCAGGGTTACCAAGGGTCGAGGGGGAAATTGTCTGAGAAATCAAACCTCATCCGGCCAAGATCAGTTGGATGAAGCGCCTAGATATCAGGACTCAGGTTTTGAAAACTAAAAAATTTCCTCCAGGGTGGCAGGGGTTGAATGGAAAAGAGTCCAAGAAGTAGCACCTTTCACGGCCAAGATTGGCTAGATGAAGCGCCTGGATGTTTGACATTAAGTTTTGAATTCTTAAAAATTTTTCTAACGGGTTACCATGGTCGAGTGGAAAAGCGTCCAAGAAGTAGCACTTAACCCAGCCAAGATCGCATGGATGAAGCTCCTGGACGTTTGGACTTTCGCTTTGAAAATTTAAAAATTTCCTCCAGAGTGGCAGTGGTTGAGTGGAAAAGAGTCCAAAAAGTAGCAGCTTTCACAGCCAAGATTGGCTAGATGAAGCGCCTGTATGTTTGGCATTAAGTTTTGAATTCTTAAAAATTTCCTCCAGGGTGGCAGAGGTTGAGTGGAAAAACGTCCAAGAAGTAGCACTTAACCCAGCCAAGATTGGATGCATGAAGCGCCTGGACGTTTGGACTTTCGCTTTGAAAAGTTAAAAATTTCCTCCAGGGTGGCAGGGGTTGAGTGGATAAGAATCCAAGAAGTAGCACCTTTCACGGCCAAGATTGGCTAGATGAAGCGCCTGGATGTTTGGCAATAAGTTTTGAATTCATAAAAATTTTCTCCAGGGTTACCATTGTCGAGTGGAAAAGCGTCCAAGAAGTAGCACTTAACCCAGCCAAGATCGGCTGTATGAAGTGCCTGGACGTTTGGACTTTTGCTTTGAAAATTTAAAAATTTCCTCCAGGTTGACTGGGGTTGAGTGGAAAAGAGTCCAAGAAGTAGCACCTTTCACGGCCAAGATTGGCTAGATGAAGCGCCTGGATGTTTGGCATTAAGTTTTGAATTCTTAAAAATTTTCTCCAGGGTTACCATGGTCGAGTGGAAAAGCGTCCAAGAAGTAGCACTTAAACCAGCCAAGATCGGCTGGATGAAGCGCCTAGATATCTGGACTCAGGTTTTGAAAATTAAAAATTTCCTCCAGGGTGGCAGGGGTTGAATGGAAAAGAGTCCAAGAAGTAGCTCCTTTCACAGCCAAGATTGGCTAGATGAAACGCCTGGATGTTTGGCATTAAATTTTGAATTCTTAAAAATTTTCTCCAGGGTTACCATGGTCGAGTGGAAAAGCGTCCAGAAGTAGCGCTTAACCCAGCCAAGATCGGCTGGATGAAGCGCCTAAATATCTGGACTCAGGTTTTGAAAATTAAAAAATTCCTCCAGGGTGGCAGGGTTTGAATGGAAAAGAGTCCAAGAAGTAGCACTTTTCACGGCCAAGATTGGTTAGATGAAGCGCCTGGATGTTTGGCATTAAGTTTTGAATTCTTAAAAATTTTCTCCAGGGTTACCATGGTCGAGTGGAAAAGCGTCCAAGAAGTAGCACTTAACCCAGCCAAGATAGGCAGGATGAATCGCCTAGATATCTGGACTCAGGTTTTGAAGATTAAAAAATTTTCTCCGGGGTTACCATGGTCGAGTGGAAAAGCGTCCAAGAAGTAGCGCTTAACCCAGCCAAGATCGGCTGGATGAAGCGCCTAGATATCTGCACTCAGGTTTTGAAAATTTAATATTTTTTTCCAGGGTGGCAGGGGTTGAGTGGAAAATAGTCCAAGAAGTAGCACCTTTCACGGCCAAGATTGGCTAGATGAAGCGCCTGGATGTTTGGCATTAAGTTTTGAATTCTTAAAAATTTTCTCCAGGGTTACCATGGTCTAGTGGTAAAGCGTCCAAGAAGTAGCACTTAACCCAGACAAGATCGGCTGGATGAAGCGCCTAGATATCTGAACTCAGGTTTTGAAAGCTTAAACTTTTTCTCCAGGGTTACCATGGTCGAGGAGGAAATTGTCTGAGAAATCAAACCTATTCCGGCCAAGATCGGCTAGATGAAGCGCCTGGATGGCTGGACTTAGGTTTTGAAAATTAAAAAATTTCCTCCAGGGTGGCAGTGGTTGAGTGGAAAAGAGTCCAAGAAGTAGCACCTTTCACGGCCAAGATTGGCTAGATGAAGCGCCTGGATGTTTGGCATTAAGTTTTGAATTGTTAAAAATTTTCTCCAGGGTTACCATGGTCGAGTGGAAAAGCGTCCAAGAAGTAGCACTTAACCCAGCCAAGATCGGCTGGATGAAGCGCCTAGATATCTGGACTCAGGTTTTGAAAATTAAAAAATTTGGATGCATGAAGCGCCTGGAAGTTTGGACTTTCGCATTGAAAATTTAAAAATTTCCTCCAGGGTGGCAGGGGTTGAGTGGATAAGAATCCAAGAAGTAGCACCTTTCACGGCCAAGATTGGCTAGATGAAGCGCCTGGATGTTTGGCATTAAGTTTTGAATTCTTAAAAATTTTCTACCAGGGTTACCATGGTCGAGTGGAAAAAGCGTCCAAGAAGTAGCACTTAACCCAGCCAAGATCGGCTGGATGAAGCGCCTGGACGTTTGGATTTTCGCTTTGAAAATTAAAAAATTTCCTCCAGGGTGGCAGTGGTTGAGTGGAAAATAGTCCAAGAAGTAGCACCTTTCACGGCCAAGATTGGCTAGATGAAGCGCCTGGATGTTTGGCATTAAGTTTTGAATTCTTAAAAATTTCCACCAGGGTGGCAGGGGTTGAGTGGAAAAGCGTCCAAGAAGTAGCACTTAACCCAGCCAAGATCGGCTGGATGAAGCGCCTGGACGTTTGGACTTTCGCTTTGAAAATTAAAAAATTTCCTCCAGGGTGGCAGTGGTTGAGTGGAAAAGAGTCCAAGAAGTAGCACCTTTCATGGCCAAGATTGGCTAGATGAAGCGCCTGGATGTTTGGCATTAAGTTTTGAATTCTTAAAAAATTTCTGCAGGATTACCATGGTCGAGTGGAAAAGCGTCAAAGAAGTAGCACTTAACCCAGCCAAGATCGGCTGGATGAAGTGCCTAGATATCTGGACTCAGGTTTTGAAAATTAAAAAATTTTTCTCCAGGGTTACCATGGTTGAGTGGAAAAGAGTCAAAGAAGTAGCACTTTTCACAGCCAAGATTGGCTAGATGAAGCGCCTGGATGTTTGGCATTAAGTTTTGAATTCTTAAAAATTTTCTCCAGGGTTACCATGGTTGAGTGGAAAAGCGT
The DNA here is from genome assembly GCF_018831695.1 of Puntigrus tetrazona. Classification (NCBI taxonomy): domain Eukaryota; kingdom Metazoa; phylum Chordata; class Actinopteri; order Cypriniformes; family Cyprinidae; genus Puntigrus; species Puntigrus tetrazona. The sequence continues at coordinate 240,040 of NW_025048744.1, read as the reverse complement.
CCAAGAAGTAGCACTTAACCCAGCCAAGATCGGCTGGATGAAGCACCTGGACGTTTGGCCTTCAGGCTTTGAAAATTAAAAAATTTCTCCAGGATGGCAGTGGTTGAGTGGAAAAGAGTCCAAGAAGTAGCACCTTTCACGGCCAAGATTGGCTAGATGAAGCGCCTGGATGTTTGGCATTAAGTTTTGAATTCTTAAAAATTTTCTCCAGGGTTACCATGGTCGAGTGGAAAAGCGTCCAAGAAGTAGCACTTAACCCAGCCAAGATTGGCTAGATGAAGCGCCTGGATGTTTGGCATTAAGTTTTGAATTCTTAAAAATTTTCTCCAGGGTTACCATGGTCGAGTGGAAAAGCGTCCAAGAAGTAGCACTTAACCCAGCCAAGATTGGGCAGGATGAAGCGCCTGGATATCTGGACACAGGTTTTTTGAATTTTAAAAATTTTCTCCAGGGTTACCATGGTCGAGTGGAAAAGCGTCCAAGAAGTAGCACTTTTACCCAGCCAAGATTGGCTGGATGAAGCGCCTAGATATCTGCACTCAGGTTTTGAAAATTTAAAAAATTTTTCCAGGGTGGCAGGGGTTGAGTGGAAAATATTCCAAGAAGTAGCACCTTTCACGGACAAGATCGGCTAGATGAAGCGCCTGGATGTTTGGCATTAAGTTTTGAATTCTTAAAAATTTTCTCCAGGGTTACCATGGTCGAGTGGAAAAGCGTCCAAGAAGTAGCACTTAACCCAGCCAAGATCGGCTGGATGAAGCGCCTAGATATCTGGACTCAGGTTTTGAAAATTAAAAAATTTCCTCCAGGGTGGCAGGGGTCGAGTGGAAAAGTGTCAAAGAAGTAGCACTTAACCCAGCCAAGATTGGCTAGATGAAGCGCCTGGATGTTTGGCATTAAGTTTTGAATTCTTAAAAATTTCCTCCAGGGTGGCAGGGGTTGAGTGGAAAAGCGTCCAAGAAGTGGCACTTAACCCAGCCAAGATCGGCTGGATGAAGCACCTGGACGTTTGGCCTTTCGCTTAGAAAATTAAAAAATTTTCTCCAGGATGGCAGTGGTTGAGTGGAAAAGAGTCCAAGAAGTAGCACCTTTCACGGCCAAGATTGGCTAGATGAAGTGCCTGTATGTTTGGCATTAAGTTTTGAATTCTTAAAAATTTTCTCCATGGTTACCATGGTCGAGTGGAAAAGCGTCCAAGAAGTAGCACTTAACCCAGCCAAGATCGGCTGGCTGAAGCGCCTGGATGTTTGGGCTCAGGTTTTGAAAGCTTAAACATTTTCTCCAGGGTTACCATGGTCGAGGAGGAAATTGTCTGAGAAATCAAACCTATTCTGGCCAAGATCGGCTAGATGAAGCGCCTGGATGGCTGGACTTAGGTTTTGAGAATTAAAAAATTTTCTCCAGGGTGGCAGTGGTTGAGTGGAAAAGAGTCCAAGAAGTAGCACCTTTCACGGCCAAGATTGGCTAGATGAAGCGCTTGGATGTTTGGCATTAAGTTTTGAATTCTTAAAAATTTTCTCCAGGGTTACCATGGTCGAGTGGAAAAGCGTCCAAGAAGTAGCACTTAACCCAGCCAAGATCGGCTGGATGAAGCGCCTGGATGTTTGGACTTTAGGTTTTGAAAATTAAAAAATTTCTCCAGGGTGGCAGGGGTTGAGTGGAAAAGAGTCCAAGAAGTAGCACCTTTCACGGCCAAGATTGGCTAGATGAAGCGCCTGGATGTTTGGCATTAAGTTTTGAATTCTTAAAAATTTTTCCAGGGTTACCATGGTCGAGTGGAAAAGCGTCCAAGAAGTAGCACTTAACCCAGCCAAGATCGGCTGGATGAAGCGCCTGGATGTTTGGACTTTCGCTTTGAAAATTAAAAAATTTCCTCCAGGGTGGCAGGGGTTGAGTGGAAAAGAGTCCAAGAAGTAGCACCTTTCACGGCCAATATTGGCTAGATGAAGCGCCTGGATGTTTGGCATTAAGTTTTGAATTCTTAAAAATTTTCTAAAGGGTTAACATGGTCGAGTGGAAAAGCGTCCAAGAAGTAGCACTTTTCACGGCCAAGATCGGCTGAATGAAGCGCCTATGTATCTGGACTCAGGTTTGAAAATTAAAAAATTTCCTCCAGGGTGGCAGGGGTTGAATGGAAAAGAGTCCAAGAAGTAGCGCCTTTCACAGCCATGATTGGCTAGATGAAACGCCTGGATGTTTGGCATTAAGTTTTGAATTCTTAAAAATTTTCTCCAGGGTTACCATGGTCGAGTGGAAAAGCGTCCAAGAAGTAGCACTTAACCCAGCCAAGTTTGGCTAGATGAAGCGCCTGGACGATTGGCCTTTCGCTTTGAAAATTAAAAATTTTCTCCAGGGTGGCAGTGGTTGAGTGTAAAAGAGTCCAAAAAGTAGCACCTTTCACGGCCAAGATTGGCTAGATGAAGCGCCTGTATGTTTGGCATTACGTTTTGAATTCTTAAAAATTTCTCCAGGGTTACCATGGTCGAGTGGAAAAGCGTCCAAGAAGTAGCACTTAACCCAGCCAAGATCGGCTGGATGAAGCGCCTGGACGTTTGGCCTTTCGCTTTGAAAATTACAAAATTTCCTCCAGAGTGGCAGTGGTTGAGTGGAAAAGAGTCCAAGAAGTAGCACCTTTCACAGCCAAGATTGACTAGATGAAGCGCCTGGATGCTTGGCATTAAGTTTTGAATTCTTAAAAATTTTCTCCAGGGTTACCATGGTCGAGTGGAAAAGCGTCCAAGAAGTAGCACTTAACCCACCCAAGATCGGCTGGATGAAGCGCCTAAATATCTGGACTCAGGTTTTGAAATTTTTAAATTTTCTTCAGGGTTACCATGGTTGAGTGGAAAAGCATTCAAGAAGTAGCACTTAACCCAGCCAAGATCGGCTGGATGAAGTGTCTAGATATCTGGACTCAGGTTTTGAAAATTTAAAAATTTTCTCCAGGGTGGCAGGGGTTGAGTGGAAAATAGTCCAAGAAGTAGCACCTTTCACGGCCAAGATTGGCTAGATGAAGCGCCTGGATGTTTGGCATTAAGTTTTGAATTCTTAAAAATTTTCTCCAGGGTTACCATGGTCGAGTGGAAAAGCGTCCAAGAAGTAGCACTTTTCACGGCCAAGATCGGCTGAATGAAGCGCCTATGTATCTGGACTCAGGTTTGAAAATTAAAAAATTTCCTCCAGGGTGGCAGGGGTTGAATGGAAAAGAGTCCAAGAAGTAGCGCCTTTCACAGCCATGATTGGCTAGATGAAACGCCTGGATGTTTGGCATTAAGTTTTGAATTCTTAAAAATTTTCTCCAGGGTTACCATGGTCGAGTGGGAAAAGCGTCCAAGAAGTAGCACTTAACCCAGCCAAGTTTGGCTAGATGAAGCGCCTGGACGATTGGCCTTTCGCTTTGAAAATTAAAAATTTTCTCCAGGGTGGCAGTGGTTGAGTGTAAAAGAGTCCAAAAAGTAGCACCTTTCACGGCCAAGATTGGCTAGATGAAGCGCCTGTATGTTTGGCATTACGTTTTGAATTCTTAAAAGGTTTCTCCAGGGTTACCATGGTCGAGTGGAAAAGCGTCCAAGAAGTAGCACTTAACCCAGCCAAGATCGGCTGGATGAAGCGCCTGGACGTTTGGCCTTTCGCTTTGAAAATTACAAAATTTCCTCCAGAGTGGCAGTGGTTGAGTGGAAAAGAGTCCAAGAAGTAGCACCTTTCACAGCCAAGATTGACTAGATGAAGCGCCTGGATGCTTGGCATTAAGTTTTGAATTCTTAAAAATTTTCTCCAGGGTTACCATGGTCGAGTGGAAAAGCGTCCAAGAAGTAGCACTTAACCCACCCAAGATCGGCTGGATGAAGCGCCTAAATATCTGGACTCAGGTTTTGAAATTTTTAAATTTTCTTCAGGGTTACCATGGTTGAGTGGAAAAGCATTCAAGAAGTAGCACTTAACCCAGCCAAGATCGGCTGGATGAAGTGTCTAGATATCTGGACTCAGGTTTTGAAAATTTAAAAATTTTCTCCAGGGTGGCAGGGGTTGAGTGGAAAATAGTCCAAGAAGTAGCACCTTTCACGGCCAAGATTGGCTAGATGAAGCGCCTGGATGTTTGGCATTAAGTTTTGAATTCTTAAAAATTTTCTCCAGGGTTACCATGGTCGAGTGGAAAAGCGTCAAGAAGTAGCACTTTTCACGGCCAAGATCGGCTGAATGAAGCGCCTATGTATCTGGACTCAGGTTTGAAAATTAAAAATTTCCTCCAGGGTGGCAGGGGTTGAATGGAAAAGAGTCCAAGAAGTAGCGCCTTTCACAGCCATGATTGGCTAGATGAAGCGCCTGGATGTTTGGCATTAAGTTTTGAATTCTTAAAAATTTTCTCCAGGGTTACCATGGTCGAGTGGAAAAGCGTCAAGAAGTAGCACTTAACCCCCAAGATTGGCTGGATGAAGCGCCTGGACGATTGGCCTTTCGCTTTGAAAATTAAAAATTTTCTCCAGGGTGGCAGTGGTTGAGTGGAAAAAGAGTCCAAAAGTAGCACCTTTCACGGCCAAGATTGGCTAGATGAAGCGCCTGGATGTTTGGCATTAAGTTTTGAATTCTTAAAAATTTTCCAGGGTTACCATGGTCGAGTGGAAAAGCGTCCAAGAAGTAGCACTTAACCCAGCCAAGATCGGCTGGATGAAGCGCCTAAATATCTGGACTCAGGTTTTGAAAATTTAAAAATTTTCTCCAGGGTTACCATGGTCGAGTGGAAAAGCATCCAAGAAGTAGCACTTTTCACCAGCCAAGATAGGCTGGATGAAGCGCCTGGATATCTGGACTTAGGTTTTGAAAATTTTAAAAACTTTCTCCAGGGTTACCATGGTCGAGTGGAAAAGCATCAAAGAAGTAGCGTTTAACACTGCCAAGATCGCCTGGATGAAGCGCCTGGACGTTTGGACTTTTGCTTTGAAATTTTAAAAACTTTTTCCATGGTGGCAAGGGTTGAGTGGAAAACAGTCCAAGAAGTAGCACCTTTCACGGACAAGATTGGCTAGATGAAGCGCCTGGATGTTTGGCATTAAGTTTTGAATTCTTAAAAATTTTCTCCAGGGTTACCATGGTAGAGCGGAAAAGCGTCAGAAGTAGCACTTAACCCAGCCAAGATCGGCTGGATGAAGTGCCTAGATGTCTGGACTCAGGTTTTGAAAATTAAAAAATTTCCTCCAGAGTGGCAGGGTTGAATGGAAAAGAGTCCAAGAAGTAGCACCTTTCACGGCCAAGATTGGCTAGATGAAGCGCCTGGATGTTTGGCATTAAGTTTGGAATTCTTAAAAATTTTCTCCAGGGTTACCATGGTCGAGTGGAAAAGCGTCCAAGAAGTAGCACTTAACCCAGCCAAGCTCAGCTGGATGAAGTGCCTGGACGTTTGGACTTTCGCTTTGAAAATTAAAAAATTTCCTCCAGGTTGACTGAGGTTGAGTGGAAAAGAGTCCAAGAAGTAGCACCTTTCACGGCCAAGATTGGCTAGATGCAGCGCCTGGATGTTTGGCATTAAGTTTTGAATTCTTAAAAATTTTCTCCAGGGTTACCATGGTCGAGTGGAAAAGCGTCCAAGAAGTAGCACTTAACCCAGCCAAGCTCGGCTGGATGAAGTGCCTGGACGTTTGGACTTTCGCTTTGAAAATTAAAAAATTTCCTCCAGGTTGACTGAGGTTGAGTGGAAAAGAGTCCAAGAAGTAGCACCTTTCACGGCCAAGATTGGCTAGATGCAGCGCCTGGATGTTTGGCATTAAGTTTTGAATTCTTAAAAATTTTCTCCAGGGTTACCAAGGTCGAGTGGAAAAGCGTCCAAGAAGTAGCACTTAACCCAGCCAAGATCGGCTGGATGAAGTGCCTGGACGTTTGGCCTTTCGCTTTGAAAATTAAAAAATTTCCTCCAGAGTGGCAGTGGTTGAGTGGAAAAGAGTCCAAGAAGTAGCACCTTTCACAGCCAAGATTGGCTAGATGAAGCGCCTGGATGCTTGGCATTAAGTTTTGAATTCTTAAAAATTTTCTCCAGGGTTACCATGGTCAAGTGGAAAAGCGTCCAAGAAGTAGCACTTAACCCAGCCAAGCTCGGCTGGATGAAGCGCCTAGATATCTGGACTCAGGTTTTGAAAATTAAAAAATTTCCTCCATGGTGGCAGGGGTTGAATGGAAAAAAGTCCAAGAATTAGCATGTTTCACGGCCAAGATTGGCTAGATGAAGCGCCTGGATGTTTGGCATTAAATTTTGAATTCTTAAAAATTTTCTCCAGGGTTACCATTGTCGAGTGGAAAAGCGTCCAAGAAGTAGCACTTAACCCACCCAAGATAGGCTGGATGAAGCGCCTAGATATCTGGACTCAGGTTATGAAAATTTAAAAATTTTCTCCAAGGTTACCATGGTCGAGTGGAAAAGCATCCAAGAAGTAGCGCTTAACCCAGCCAAGATAGGCTGGATGAAGCTCCTATATATCTGGACTCAGGTTTTGAAAATTTAAAAACTTTCTCCAGGGTTACCATGGTTGAGTGGAAAAGCATCCAAGAAGTAGCGCTTAACACTGCCAAGATCGCCTGGATGATCGCCTTTGGACTTTTGCTTTTTGAAATTTTAAAAACTTTTTCCATGGTGGCAAGGGTTGAGTGGAAAACAGTCCAAGAAGTAGCACCTTTCACGGCCAAGATTGGCTAGATGAAGCGCCTGGATGTTTGGCATTAAGTTTTGAATTCTTAAAAATTTTCTCCAGGGTTACCATGGTCGAGTGGAAAAGCGTCCAAGAAGTAGCACTTAAATAAGCCAAGATCGGCTGGATGAAGCGCCTAGATATCGGGACTCAGGTTTTGAAAACTAAAAAATTTCCTCCAGGGTGGCAGAGGTGTATGGAAAAGAGTCCAAGAGTAGCACCTTTCACGGCCAAGATTGGCTAGATGAAGCGCCTGGATGTTTGGCATTAAGTTTTGAATTCTTAAAAATTTTCTCTAGGGTTACCATGGTCGAGTGGAAAAGCGTCCAAGAAGTAGCACTTAACCCAGCCAAGATCGGCTGGGAGAAGCGCCTGGACGTTTGGATTTTCGCTTTGAAAATTAAAAAATTTTCTCTAGAGTGGCAGTGGTTGAGTGGAAAAGCGTCCAAGAAGTAGCACTTAACCCAGCCAAGATCGGCTGGATGAAGCGCCTAGATATCTGGACTCAGGTTTTGAAAATTTAAAAATTTTCTCCAGGGTTACCATGGTCGAGTGGAAAAGCATCCAAGAATTAGCGCTTAACCCAGCCAAGATAGGCTGGATGAAGCGCCTATATATCTGGACTCAGGTTTTGAAAATTTAAAAACTTTCTCCAGGGTTACCATGGTCGAGTGGAAAAGCATCCAAGAAGTAGCGCTTAACACTGCCAAGATCGCCTGGATGAAGCGCCTGGACATTTGGACTTTTGCTTTGAAAATTTTAAAAACTTTTCCATGGTGGCAAGGGTTGAGTGGAAAAACAGTCAAGAAGTAGCACCTTTCACGGCCAAGATTAGCTAGATGAAGCGCCTGGATGTTTGGCATTAAGTTTTGAATTCTTAAAAATTTTCTCCAGGGTTACCATGGTCGAATGGAAAAGTATCAAGAAGTAGCACTTAAATCAGCCAAGAGCGGCTGGCTGAAGCGCCTGGATGTTTGGGCTCAGGTTTTGAAAGCTTAAAAATTTTCTTCAGGGTTACCAAGGGTCGAGGGGGAAATTGTCTGAGAAATCAAACCTAATCCGGCCAAGATCGGCTGGATGAAGTGCCTGGACGTTTGGTCTTTCGCTTTGAAAATTAAAAAAAATTTCCTCCAGAGTGGCAGTGGTTGAGTAGAAAAGAGTCCAAGAAGTAGCACCTTTCACAGCCCAGATTGGCTAGATGAAGCGCCTGGATGTTCGGCGTTAAGTTTGGAATTCTTAAAAATTTTCTCCAGGGTTACCATGGTCGAGTGGAAAAGCGTCCAAGAAGTAGCACTTAACCCAGCCAAGCTCGGCTGGATGAAGTGCCTGGACGTTTGGACTTTCGCTTTGAAAATTAAAAAATTTCCTCCAGGTTGACTGAGGTTGAGTGGAAAAGAGTCCAAGAAGTAGCACCTTTCACGGCCAAGATTGGCTAGATGAAGCGCCTGGATATCTGGACTCAGGTTTTGAAAATTAAAAAATTTCCTCCATGGTGGCAGGGGTTGAATGGAAAAGAGTCCAAGAATTAGCACCTTTCACGGCCAAGATTGGCTAGATGAAGCGCCTGGATGTTTGGCATTAAATTTTGAATTCTTAAAAATTTTCTCCAGGGTTACCATTGTCGAGTGGAAAAGCGTCCAAGAAGTAGCACTTAACCCACCCAAGATCGGCTGGATGAAGCGCCTAGATATCTGGACTCAGGTTTTGAAAATTTAAAAATTTTCTCCAGGGTTACCGTGGTCAAGTGGAAAAGCATCCAAGAAGTAGCGCTTAACCCAGCCAAGATCGGCTGGATGAAGCGCCTGGACGTTTGGCTTTTCGCTTTGAAAATTAAAAATTTCCTCCAGGGTGGCAGGGTTGAGTGGATAAGAGTACAAGAAGTAGCACCTTTCACGGCCAAGATTGGCTAGATGAAGCGCCTGGATGTTTGGCATTAAGTTTTGAATTCTTAAAAATTTTCTACCAGGGTTACCATGGTCGAGTGGAAAAGCGTCAAGAAGTAGCACTTAACCCAGCCAAGATCGGCTGGATGAAGCGCCTGGACGTTTGGCTTTTCGCTTTGAAAATTAAAAAAATTCCTCCAGGGTGGCAGGGGTTGAGTGGAAAAGAGTCCAAGAAGTAGCACCTTTCACGGCCAAGATTGGCTAGATGAAGCACCTGGATGTTTGGCATTAATTTTGAATTCTTAAAAATTTTCTACCAGGGTTACCATGGTCGAGTGGAAAAGCGTCCAAAGTAGCACTTAACCCAGCCAAGATAGGCTGGCTGAAGTGCCTGGATGTTTGGGCTCAGGTTTTGAAAGCTTAAACATTTTCTCCAGGGTTACCATGGTTGAGGAGGAAATTGTCTGAGAAATCAAACCTATTCCGGCCAAGATTGGCTAGATGAAGCGCCTGGATGTTTGGCATTAAGTTTTGAATTCTTAAAAAATTTCTTCAGGGTTACCATGGTCGAGTGGAAAAGCGTCCAAGAAGTAGCACTTAACCCAGCCAAGATAGGCAGGATGAAGCGCCTAGATATCAGGACTCAGGTTTTGAAAATTAAAAAATTTTCTCCAGGGTTACCATGGTCAAGTGGAAAAGCGTCCAAGAAGTAGCACGTAACCCAGCCAAGATCGGCTGGAAGAAGCGCCTAGATATCTGCATTCAGGTTTTGGAAACTTAAAAATTTTCTCCAGGGTGGCAGGGGTTGAGTGGAAATTAGTCCAAGAAGTAGCACCTTTCACAGCCAAGATTGGCTAGATGAAGCGCCTGGATGTTTGGCATTAAGTTTTAAATTCCTAAAAATTTCTCCATGGTTACCATGGTCGAGTGGAAAAGCGTCCAAGAAGTAGCACTTAACCCAGCCAAGATCGGCTGGATGAAGCGCCTGGACGTTTGGCTTTTCGCTTTGAAAATTAAAAAATTTCCTCCAGGGTGGCAGTGGTTGAGTGGAAAAGAGTCCAAGAAGTAGCACCTTTCACGGCCAAGATTGGCTAGATGAAGCGCCTGGATGCTTTGCCTTAAGTTTTGAATTCTTAAAAATTTTTCCAGGGTTACCATGGTCGAATGGAAAAGTGTCCAGGAAGTAGCACTTAACCCAGCCAAGATCGGCTGGATGAAGTGCCTAGGTAGCTGGACTCAGGTTTTGAAAATTAAAAAATTTCCTCCAGGGTGGCAGGGGTTGAATGGAAAAGAGTCCAAGAAGTAGCACTTTTCACGGCCAAGATTGGCTAGATGAAGCGCCTGGATGTTCGGCATTAAGTTTGGAGTTCTTAAAAATTTTCTCCAGGGTTACCATGGTCGAGTGGAAAAGCGTCCAAGAAGTAGCACTTAACCCAGCCAAGCTCGGCTGGATGAAGTGCCTGGACGTTTGGACTTTCGCTTTGAAAATTAAAATAATTTCCTCCAGAGTGGCAGTGGTTGAGTGGAAAAGAGTCCAAGAAGTAGCACCTTTCACGCCCAAGATTGGCTAGATGAACTGCCTGGATGTTTGGCATTAAGTTTTTGAATTCATAAAAATTTTCTCCAGGGTAACCATAGTCGAGTGGAAAAGCGTCCAAGAAGTAGCACTTAACCCAACCAAGATCGGCTGGATGAAGCGCCTGGACATTTGGACTTTCGCTTTGAAAATTAAAAAATTTCCTCCAGGGTGGCAGGGGTTGAGTGGAAAAGCGTCCAAGAAGTAGCACTTAACCCAGCCAAGATTGGCTGCATGAAGCGCCTGGACATTTGGACTTTCGCTTTGAAAATTAAAAAATTTCCTCCAGGGTGGCAGTGGTTGAGTGGAAAAGAGTCCAAGAAGTAGCACATTTCACGGCCAAGATTGGCTAGATGAAGCGCCTAGATGTTTGGCATTAAGTTTTAAATTCTTAAAAATTTTCTCCAGGGTTACCATGGTCGAGTGGAAAAGCGTCCAAGAAGTAGCACTTATCCCACCCAAGATCGGCTGGCTGAAGCGCCTGGATGTTTGGGCTCAGGTTTTGAAAGCTTAAAAATTTTCTCCAGGGTTACCAAGGGTCGAGGGGGAAATTGTCTGAGAAATCAAACCTCATCCGGCCAAGATCAGTTGGATGAAGTGCCTAGATATCAGGACTCAGGTTTTGAAAACTAAAAAATTTCCTCCAGGGTGGCAGGGGTTGAATGGAAAAGAGTCCAAGAAGTAGCTCCTTTCACAGCCAAGATTGGCTAGATGAAACGCCTGGATGTTTGGCATTAAATTTTGAATTCTTAAAAATTTTCTCCAGGGTTACCATGGTCGAGTGGAAAAGCGTCCAAGAAGTAGCGCTTAACCCAGACAAGATCGGCTGGATGAAGCGCCTAGATATCTGAACTCAGGTTTTGAAAGCTTAAACATTTTCTCCAGGGTTACCATGGTCGAGGAGGAAATTGTCTGAGAAATCAAACCTATTCCGGCCAAGATCGGCTAGATGAAGCGCCTGGATGGCTGGACTTAGGTTTTGAAAATTAAAAAATTTCCTCCAGGGTGGCAGTGGTTGAGTGGAAAAGAGTCCAAGAAGTAGCACCTTTCACGGCCAAGATTGGCTAGATGAAGCACCTGGACGTTTGGCCTTTCGCTTTGAAAATTAAAAAATTTCCTCCAGGATGGCAGTGGTTGAGTGGAAAAGAGTCCAAGAAGTAGCACCTTCCACGGCCAAGATTGGCTAGATGAAGCGCCTGTATGTTTGGCATTAAGTTTTGAATTCTTAAAAATTTTCTCCAGGGTTACCATGGTCGAGTGGAAAAGCGTCCAAGAAGTAGCACTTAACCCAGCCCAGATTGGCTGGCTGAAGCAGCTGGATGTTTGGGCTCAGGTTTTGAAAGCGTAAACATTTTCTCCAGGGTTACCATGGTCGAGGAGGAAATTGTCTGAGAAATCAAACCTATTCCGGCCAAGATCGGCTAGATGAAGCGCCTGGATGGCTGGTCTTAGGTTTTGAAAATTAAAAAATTTCCTCCAGGTTGGCAGTGGTTGAGTGGAAAAGAGTCCAAGAAGTAGCACCTTTCACGGCCAAGATTGGCTAGATGAAGCACCTGGATGTTTGGCATTAAGTTTGGAATTCTTAAAAATTTTCTCCAGGGTTACCATGGTCGAGTGGAAAAGCGTCCAAGAAGTAGCACTTAACCCAGCCAAGATCGGCTGGATGAAGTGCCTGGACGTTTGAACTTTCGCTTTGAAAATTAAAAAATTTCCTCCAGGGTGGCAGGGGTTGAGTGGATAAGAATCCAAGAAGTAGCACCTTTCACGGCCAAGACTGGCTAGATGAAGCGCCTGGATGTTTGGCATTAAGTTTTGACTTCTTAAAACTTTTCTCCAGGGCTACCATGGTCTTGTGGAAAAGCGTCCAAGAAGTAGCACTTAACCCAGCCAAGATCGGCTGGATGAAGCGCCTAGATATCTGGACTCAGGTTTTGAAAATTAAAAAATTTCCTCCAGGGTGGCAGGGGTTGAATGGAAAAGAGTCCAAGAAGTAGCACTTTTCACGGCCAAGATTGGTTAGATGAAGCGCCTGGATGTTTGGCATTAAGTTTTGAATTCTTAAAAATTTTCTCCAGGGTTACCATGGTCGAGTGGAAAAGCGTCCAAGAAGTAGCACTTAACCCAGCCAAGGTAGGCAGGATGAATCGCCTAGATATCTGGACACAGGTTTTGAAAATTAAAAAATTTTCTCCGGGGTTACCATGGTCGAGTGGAAAAGCGTCCAAGAAGTAGTGCTTAACCCAGCCAAGATTGGCTGGATGAAGCGCCTAGATATCGGCACTCAGGTTTTGAAAATTTAAAAATTTTTCCAGGGTGGCAGGGGTTGAGTGGAAAATAGTCCAAGAAGTAGCACCTTTCACGGACAAGATCGGCTAGATGAAGCGCCTGGATGTTTGGCATTAAGTTTTTAATTCTTAAAAATTTTCTCCAGGGTTACCATGGTCGAGTGGAAAAGCGTCCAAGAAGTAGCACTTAACCCAGCCAAGATCGGCTGGATGAAGCGCCTAGATATCTGGACTCAGGTTTTGAAAATTAAAAAATTTCCTCCAGGGTGGCAGGGGTTGAATGGAAAAGAGTCCAAGAAGTAGCACCTTTCATGGCCAAGATTGGCTAGATGAAGCACCTGGATGTTTGGCATTAAGTTTTGAATTCTTAAAAAATTTCTCCAGGATTACCATGGTCGAGTGGACAAGCATCCAAGAAGTAACACTTAACCCAGCCAAGATAGGCAGGATGAAGTGCCTAGATATCTGGACTCAGGTTTTGAACATTAAAAAATTTTCTCCAGGGTTACCATGGTCGAGTGGAAAAAAGTCAAAGAAGTAGCACTTACCCCAACCAAGATTGGCTAGATGAAGCGCCTGGATGTTTGGCATTAAGTTTTGATTCTTAAAAATTTCCTCCAGGGTGGCAGGGGTTGAGTGGAAAAGCGTCCAAGAAGTGGCACTTAACCCAGCCAAGATCGGCTGGATGAAGCACCTGGACGTTTGGCCTTTCGCTTAGAAAATTAAAAAATTTTCTCCAGGATGGCAGTGGTTGAGTGGAAAAGAGTCAAAGTAGCACCTTTCACGGCCAAGATTGGCTAGATGAAGCGCCTGGATGTTTGGCATTAAGTTTTGAATTCTTAAAAATTTTCTCCAGGGTTACCATGGTCGAGTGGAAAAGCGTCCAAGAAGTAGCACTTAACACAGCCAAGATCGGCTGGATGAAGCGCCTAGATATCTGGACTCAGGTTTTGAAAATTAAAAAATTTCCTCCAGGGTGGCAGGGGTTGAATGGAAAAGAGTCCAAGAAGTAGCACCTTTCACGGCCAAGATTAGCTAGATGAAGCGCCTGGATGTTTGGCATTAAGTTTTGAATTCTTAAAAATTTTCTCCAGGGTTACCATGGTCAAGTGGAAAAGCGTCCAAGAAGTAGCACTTAACCCAGCCAAGATCGGCTGGATGAAGCGCCTGGACGTTTGGCCTTTCGCTTTGAAAATTACAAAATTTCCTCCAGAGTGGCAGTGGTTGAGTGGAAAAGAGTCCAAGAAGTAGCACCTTTCACAGCCAAGATTGGCTAGATGAAGCGCCTGGATGCTTGGCATTAAGTTTTGAATTCTTAAAAATTTTCTCCAGGGTTACCATGGTCGAGTGGAAAAGCGTCCAAGAAGTAGCACTTAACCCACCCAAGATCTGCTGGATGAAGCGCCTAAATATCTGAACTCAGGTTTTGAAATTTTGAAATTTTCTTCAGGGTTACCATGGTTGAGTGGAAAAGCATTCAAGAAGTAGCACTTAACCCAGCCAAGATCGCCTGGATGAAGTGTCTAGATATCTGGACTCAGGTTTTGAAAATTTAAAAATTTTCTCCAGGGTGGCAGGGGTTGAGTGGAAAATAGTCCAAGAAGTAGCACCTTTCACGGCCAAGATTGGCTAGATGAAGCGCCTGGATGTTTGGCATTAAGTTTGAATTCTTAAAAATTTCTCCAGGGTTACCATGGTCAGTGGAAAAGCGTCCAAGAAGTAGCACTTTTCACGGCCAAGATCGGCTGAATGAAGCGCCTATGTATCTGGACTCAGGTTTGAAAATTAAAAATTTCCTCCAGGGTGGCAGGGTTGAATGGAAAAGAGTCCAAGAAGTAGCGCCTTTCACAGCCATGATTGGCTAGATGAAACGCCTGGATGTTTGGCATTAAGTTTTGAATTCTTAAAAATTTTCTCCAGGGTTACCATGGTCGAGTGGAAAAGCGTCCAAGAAGTAGCACTTAACCCAGCCAAGTTTGGCTAGATGAAGCGCCTGGACGATTGGCCTTTCGCTTTGAAAATTAAAAATTTTCTCCAGGGTGGCAGTGGTTGAGTGGAAAAGAGTCCAAAAAGTAGCACCTTTCACGGCCAAGATTGGCTAGATGAAGCGCCTGGATGTTTGGCATTAAGTTTTATTTCTTAAAAATTTTCTCCAGGGTTAACATGGTCGAGTGGAAAAGCGTCAAAAAGTAGCACTTAACCCAGCCAAGATCGGCTGGATGAAGCGCCTAGATATCTGGACTCAGGTTTTGAAAATTAAAAAATTTCCTCCAGGGTGGCAGGGGTTGAATGGAAAAGAGTCCAAGAAGTAGCACCTTTCACGGCCAAGATTGGCTAGATGAAGCGCCTGGATGTTTGGCATTAAGTTTTGAATTCTTAAAAATTTTCTCCAGGGTTACCATGGTGAAGTGGAAAAGCGTCCAAGAAGTAGCACTTAACCCAGCCAAGATCGGCTGGATGAAGCGCCTGGACGTTTGGCCTTTCGCTTTGAAAATTACAAAATTTCCTCCAGAGTGGCAGTGGTTGAGTGGAAAAGAGTCCAAGAAGTAGCACCTTTCACAGCCAAGATTGGCTAGATGAAGCGCCTGGATGCTTGGCATTAAGTTTTGAATTCTTAAAAATTTTCTCCAGGGTTACCATGGTCGAGTGGAAAAGCGTCCAAGAAGTAGCACTTAACCCACCCAAGATCTGCTGGATGAAGCGCCTAAATATCTGAACTCAGGTTTTGAAATTTTGAAATTTTCTTCAGGGTTACCATGGTTGAGTGGAAAAGCATTCAAGAAGTAGCACTTAACCCAGCCAAGATCGGCTGGATGAAGTGTCTAGATATCTGGACTCAGGTTTTGAAAATTTAAAAATTTTCTCCAGGGTGGCAGGGGTTGAGTGGAAAATAGTCAAAGTAGTAGCACCTTTCACGGCCAAGATTGGCTAGATGAAGCGCCTGGATGTTTGGCATTAAGTTTTGAATTCTTAAAAATTTTCTCCAGGGTTACCATGGTCGAGTGGAAAAGCGTCCAAGAAGTAGCACTTTTCACGGCCAAGATCGGCTGAATGAAGCGCCTATGTATCTGGACTCAGGTTTGAAAATTAAAAAATTTCCTCCAGGGTGGCAGGGGTTGAATGGAAAAGAGTCCAAGAAGTAGCGCCTTTCACAGCCATGATTGGCTAGATGAAACGCCTGGATGTTTGGCATTAAGTTTTGAATTCTTAAAAATTTTCTCCAGGGTTACCATGGTCGAGTGGAAAAGCGTCCAAGAAGTAGCACTTAACCCAGCCAAGTTTGGCTAGATGAAGCGCCTGGACGATTGGCCTTTCGCTTTGAAAATTAAAAATTTTCTCCAGGGTGGCAGTGGTTGAGTGGAAAAGAGTCCAAGAAGTAGCACCTTTCACGGCCAAGACTGGCTAGATGAAGCGCCTGGATGTTTGGCATTAAGTTTTTATTTCTTAAAAATTTTCTAAAGGGTTAACATGGTCGAGTGGAAAAGCGTCCAAAAAGTAGCACTTAACCCAGCCAAGATCGGCTGGATGAAGCGCCTAGATATCTGGACTCAGGTTTTGAAAATTAAAAATTTGGATGCATGAAAAAGCGCCTGGACGTTTGGACTTTGAAGCGCGCTTTGAAAATTTAAAAAAAATTTCCTCCAGGGTGGCAGGGGTTGAGTGGATAAGAATCCAAGAAGTAGCACCTTTCACGGCCAAGATTGGCTAGATGAAGCGCCTGGATGTTTGGCATTAAGTTTTGAATTCTTAAAAATTTTCTACCAGGGTTACCATGGTCGAGTGGAAAAAGCGTCAAGAAGTAGCACTTAACCCAGCCAAGATCGGCTGGATGAAGCGCCTGGACGTTTGGCTTTTCGCTTTGAAAATTAAAAAATTTCCTCCAGGGTGGCAGTGGTTGAGTGGAAAAGAGTCCAAGAAGTAGCACCTTTCATGGCCAAGATTGGCTAGATGAAGCGCCTGGATGTTTGGCATTAAGTTTTGAAATCTTAAAAAATTTCTGCAGGATTACCATGGTCGAGTGTACAAGCGTACAAGAAGTAGCACTTAACCCAGCCAAGATAGGCAGGATGAAGTGCCTAGATATCTGGACTCAGGTTTTGAACATTAAAAATTTTTCTCCAGGGTTACCATTGGTTGAGTGGAAAAGCGTCAAAGAAGTAGCACTTTTCCCAGCCAAGATTGGCTAGATGAAGCGCCTGGATGTTTGGCATTAAGTTTTGAATTCTTAAAAATTTCCTCCAGGGTGGCAGGGGTTGAGTGGAAAACCGTCCAAGAAGTAGCACTTAACCCAGCCAAGATCGGCTGGATGAAGCACCTGGACGTTTGGCCTTTCGCTTTGAAAATTAAAAAAATTCCTCCAGGATGGCAGTGGTTGAGTGGAAAAGAGTCCAAGAAGTAGCACCTTTCACGGCCAAGATTGGCTAGATGAAGCGCCTGTATGTTTGGCATTAAGTTTTGAATTCTTAAAAATTTTCTCCAGGGTTACCATGGTCGAGTGGAAAAGCGTCAAGAAGTAGCACTTAACCCAGCCAAGATCGGCTGGCTGAAGCAGCTGGATGTTTGGGCTCAGGTTTTGAAAATTAAAAATTTTCTCCAGGGTTACCATGGTCGAGGGAGAAATTGTCAAGAAGTATCAAACCTATTCCGCCAAGATCGGCTAGATGAAGCGCCTGGATGGCTGGTCTTAGGTTTTGAAAATTAAAAAATTTCCTCCAGGTTGGCAGTGGTTGAGTGGAAAAGAGTCCAAGAAGTAGCACCTTTCACGGCCAAGATTGGCTAGATGAAGCGCCTGGATGTTTGGCATTAAGTTTGGAATTCTTAAAAATTTTCTCCAGGGTTACCATGGTCGAGTGGAAAAGCGTCAAGAAGTAGCACTTAACCCAGCCAAGGTAGGCAGGATGAATCGCCTAGATATCTGGACACAGGTTTTGAAAATTAAAAAATTTTCTCCGGGGTTACCATGGTCGAGTGGAAAAGCGTCCAAGAAGTAGCGCTTAACCCAGCCAAGATTGGCTGGATGAAGCGCCTAGATATCTGCACTCAGGTTTTGAAAATTTAAAAAAATTTTCCAGGGTGGCAGGGGTTGAGTGGAAAATAGTCCAGAAGTAGCACCTTTCACGGACAAGATCGGCTAGATGAAGCGTCTGGATGTTTGGCATTAAGTTTTGAATTCTTAAAAATTTTCTCCAGGGTTACCATGGTCGAGTGGAAAAGCGTCCAAGAAGTAGCACTTAACCCAGCCAAGATCGGCTGGATGAAGCGCCTAGATATCTGGACTCAGGTTTTGAAATTTAAAAAATTTCCTCCAGGGTGGCAGGGGTTGAATGGAAAAGAGTCCAAGAAGTAGCACCTTTCATGGCCAAGATTGGCTAGATGAAGCACCTGGATGTTTGGCATTAAGTTTTGAATTCTTAAAAATTTCTCCAGGATTACCATGGTCCAGTGGAAAAGCATCCAAGAAGTAACACTTAAACCAGCCAAGATTGGCTGGATGAAGTGCCTGGATATCTGGACTCAGGTTTTGAACATTAAAAATTTTCTCCAGGGTTACCATGGTCGAGTGGAAAAAGTCAAAGAAGTAGCACTTAACCCAGCCAAGATTGGCTAGATGAAGCGCCTGGACGATTGGCCTTAAGTTTCGCTTTGAAAATTAAAAATTTTCTCCAGGGTGGCAGTGGTTGAGTGTAAAAGAGTCCAAAAGTAGCACCTTTCACGGCCAAGATTGGCTAGATGAAGCGCCTGGATATGTTTGGCATTACGTTTTGAATTCTTAAAAATTTCTCCAGGGTTACCATGGTCGAGTGGAAAAGCGTCCAAGAAGTAGCACTTAACCCAGCCAAGATCGGCTGGATGAAGCGCCTGGACGTTTGGCCTTTCGCTTTGAAAATTACAAAATTTCCTCCAGAGTGGCAGTGGTTGAGTGGAAAAGAGTCCAAGAAGTAGCACCTTTCACAGCCAAGATTGACTAGATGAAGCGCCTGGATGCTTGGCATTAAGTTTTGAATTCTTAAAAATTTTCTCCAGGGTTACCATGGTCGAGTGGAAAAGCGTCCAAGAAGTAGCACTTAACCCACCCAAGATCGGCTGGATGAAGCGCCTAAATATCTGGACTCAGGTTTTGAAATTTTGAAATTTTCTTCAGGGTTACCATGGTTGAGTGGAAAAGCATTCAAGAAGTAGAACTTAACCCAGCCAAGATCGGCTGGATGAAGTGTCTAGATATCTGGACTCAGGTTTTGAAAATTTAAAAATTTTCTCCAGGGTGGCAGGGGTTGAGTGGAAAATAGTCCAAGAAGTATCACCTTTCACAGCCAAGATTGGCTAGATGAAGCGCCTGGATGTTTGGCATTAAGTTTTGAATTCTTAAAAATTTTCTCCAGGGTTACCATGGTTGAGGAGGAAATTGTCGGAGAAATCAAACCTATTCCGGCCAAGATCGGCTAGATGAAGCGCCTGGATGGCTGGACTTAGGTTTTGAAAATTAAAAAATTTCCTCCAGGGTGGCAGTGGTTGAGTGGAAAAGAGTCCAAGAAGTAGCAGCTTTCACGGCCAAGAATGGCTAGATGAAGCGCCTGGATGTTTGGCATCAAGTTTTGAATTCTTAAAAATTTTCTCCAGGGTTACCATAGTCGAGTGGAAAAGCGTCCGAGAAGTAGCACTTAACCCAGCCAAGATCGGCTGGATGAAGTGCCTGGACGTTTGGCCTTTCGCTTTGAAAATTAAAAAAATTTCCTCCAGAGTGGCAGTGGTTGAGTGGAAAAGAGTCCAAGAAGTAGCACCTTTCACAGCCAAGATTGGCTAGATGAAGCGCCTGGATGCTTGGCATTAAGTTTTGAATTCTTAAAAATTTTCTCCAAGGTTACCATGGTCAAGTGGAAAAGCGTCCAAGAAGTAGCACTTAACCCAGCCAAGCTCGGCTGGATGAAGCGCCTAGATATCTGGACTCAGGTTTTGAAAATTAAAAAAATTCCTCCATGGTGGCAAGGGGTGAATGGAAAAGAGTCCAAAAATTAGCACCTTTCACGGCCAAGATTGGCTAGATGAAGCGCCTGGATGTTTGGCATTAAATTTTGAATTCTTAAAAATTTTCTCCAGGGTTACCATTGTCGAGTGGAAAAGCGTCAAGAAGTAGCACTTAACCCACCCAAGATAGGCTGGATGAAGCGCCTAGATATCTGGACTCAGGTTTTGAAAATTTAAAAATTTTCTCCAGGGTTACCATGGTCGAGTGGAAAAGCATCCAAGAAGTAGCGCTTAACCCAGCCAAGATAGGCTGGATGAAGCGCCTATTTATCTGGACTCAGGTTTTGAAAATTTAAAAACTTTCTCCAGGGTTACCATGGTCGAGTGGAAAAGCATCCAAGAAGTAGCGTTTAACACTGCCAAGATCGCCTGGATGAAGCGCCTGGACGTTTGGACTTTTGCTTTGAAATTTTAAAAAACTTTTCCATGGTGGCAAGGGTTGAGTGGAAAACAGTCCAAGAAGTAGCACCTTTCACGGCCAAGATTGGCTAGATGAAGCGCCTGGATGTTTGGCATTAAGTTTTGAATTCTTAAAAATTTTCTCCAGGGTTACCATGGTCGAGTGGAAAAGCGTCCAAGAAGTAGCACTTAACCCAGCCAAGATCGGCTGGAGGAAGCGCCTAGATATCTGGACTCTGGTTTTGAAAATTAAAAAATTTCCTCCAGGGTGGCAGGGGTTGAGTGGAAAAGAGTCCAAGAAGTAGCACCTTTCACGGACAAGATTGGCTAGATGAAGCGCCTGGATGCTTGGCATTAAGTTTTGAATTCTTAAAAATTTTCCCAGGGTTACCATGGTAGAGCGGAAAAGCGTCAAGAAGTAGCACTTAACCCAGCCAAGATCGGCTGGATGAAGTGCCTAGGTGTCTGGACTCAGGTTTTGAAAATTAAAAATTTCCTCCAGAGAGGCAGGGGTTGAATGGAAAAGAGTCCAAGAAGTAGCACATTTCACGGCCAAGATTGGCTAGATGAAGCGCCTGGATGTTCGGCATTAAGTTTGGAATTCTTAAAAATTTTCTCCAGGGTTACCATGGTCGAGTGGAAAAGCGTCAAGAAGTAGCACTTAACCCAGCCAAGCTCAGGTGGATGAAGTGCCTGGACGTTTGGACTTTCGCTTTGAAAATTAAAAATTTCCTCCAGGTTGACTGAGGTTGAGTGGAAAAGAGTCCAAGAAGTAGCACCTTTCACGGCCAAGATTGGCTAGATGCAGCGCCTGGATGTTTGGCATTAAGTTTTGAATTCTTAAAAATTTTCTCCAGGGTTACCAAGGTCGAGTGGAAAAGCGTCAAGAAGTAGCACTTATCCCAGCCAAGATCGGCTGGATGAAGTGCCTGGACGCTTGGCCTTTCGCTTGAAAATTAAAAATAATTTCCTCCAGAGTGGCAGTGGTTGAGTGGAAAAGAGTCCAAGAAGTAGCACCTTTCACAGCCAAGATTGGCTAGATGAAGCGCCTGGATGTTTGGCATTAAGTTTTGAATTCTTAAAAATTTTCTCCAGGGTTACCATGGTCAAGTGGAAAAGCGTCCAAGAAGTAGCACTTAACCCAGCCAAGATCGGCTGGATGAAGCGCCTAGATATCTGGACTCAGGTTTTGAAAATTAAAAAATTTTCCCATGGTGGCAGGGGTTGAATGGAAAAGCATCCAAGAATTAGCACGTTTCACGGCCAAGATTGGCTAGATGAAGCGCCTGGATGTTTGGCATTAAATTTTGAATTCTTAAAAATTTTCTCCAGGGTTACCATTGTCGAGTGGAAAAGCGTCAGAAGAAGTAGCACTTAACCCACCCAAGATAGGCTGGATGAAGCGCCTAGATATCTGGACTCAGGTTTTGAAAATTTAAAAATTTTTTCTCCAGGGTTACCATGGTTGAGTGGAAAAGCAGTCAAAGAAGTAGCACCTTTCACGGCCAAGATAGGCTGGATGAAGCTCCTGGATGTCTGGACTCAGGTTTTGAAAATTTAAAAACTTTCTCCAGGGTTACCATGGTTGAGTGGAAAAGCATCCAGAAGTAGCGCTTAACACTGCCAAGATCGGCTGGATGATCGCCTTTGGACTTTTTGCTTTGAAAATTTAAAAATTTTTCCATGGTGGCAGGGTTGAGTGGAAAAGGGTCCAAGAAGTAGCACCTTTCACGGCCAAGATTGGCTAGATGAAGCGCCTGGATGTTTGGCATTAAGTTTTGAATTCTTAAAAATTTTCTCCAGGGTTACCATGGTCGAGTGGAAAAGCGTCCAAGAAGTAGCACTTAACCCAGCCAAGATCGGCTGGATGAAGCGCCTGGATATTTGGACTTTGGTTTTGAAAATTAAAAATTTCCTCCAGGGTGGCAGTGGTTGAGTGGAAAAGAGTCAAGAAGTAGCACCTTTCACGGCCAAGATTGGCTGGATGAAGCGCCTGGATGCTTGGCATTAAGTTTTGAATTCTTAAAAATTTTCTCCAGGGTTACCATGGTAGAGTGGAAAAGCGTCCAAGAAGTAGCACTTAACCCAGCCAAGATCGGCTGGATGAAGTGCCTAGGTGTCTGGACTCAGGTTTTGAAAATTAAAAATTTCCTCCAGAGTTACAGGGGTTGAATGGAAAAGAGTCCAAGAAGTAGCACATTTCACGGCCAAGATTGGCTGGATGAAGCGCCTGGATGTTCGGCATTAAGTTTGGAATTCTTAAAAAATTTTCTCCAGGGTTACCATGGTCGAGTGGAAAAGCGTCCAAGAAGTAGCACTTTCACCCAGCCAAGATCGGCTGGATGAAGTGCCTGGATGTTTGGACTTTCGCTTTGAAAATTAAAAAATTTTCTCCAGGTTGACTGAGGTTGAGTGGAAAAGAGTCAAGAAGTAGCACCTTTCACAGCCAAGATTGGCTGGATGAAGCGCCTGGATATCTGGACTCAGGTTTTGAAAATTAAAAAATTTCCTCCAGGGTGGCAGGGGTTGAATGGAAAAGAGTCCAAGAAGTAGCACCTTTCACGGCCAAGATTGGCTAGATGAAGCGCCTGGATGTTTGGCATTAAATTTTGAATTCTTAAAAATTTTCTCCAGGGTTACCATTGTCGAGTGGAAAAGCGTCAAGAAGTAGCACTTAACCCACCCAAGATCGGCTGGATGAAGCGCCTGGATATCTGGACTCAGGTTTTGAAAATTAAAAAATTTCCTCCAGGGTGGCAGGGGTTGAGTGGAAAAGAGTCCAAGAAGTAGCACCTTTCACGGCCAAGATTGGCTAGATGAAGCGCCTGGATGTTTGGCATTAAGTTTGAAAATTAAAAAATTTTCTCCAGGGTGGCATGGTTGAGTGGAAAAGAGTCAAGAAGTAGCACCTTTCACCCAAGATTGGCTGGATGAAGCGCCTGGATGTTTGGACTTTAAGTTTTGAAAATTAAAAAATTTCCTCCAGGGTGACTGAGGTTGAGTGGAAAAGAGTCAAGAAGTAGCACCTTTCACAGCCAAGATTGGCTGAATGAAGCGCCTGGATATTTGGCATTAGGTTTTGAAAATTTAAAAATTTTCTCCAGGGTGGCAGGGGTTGAAGTGGAAAAGAGTCAAGAAGTAGCACCTTTCACGGCCAAGATTGGCTGGATGAAGCGCCTGGATGTTTGGCATTAAGTTTTGAATTCATAAAAATTTTCTCCAGGCTTCCAAGTGTAGCACTTAACCCAGCCAAGATCGAGGATGAAGCGCCTGGACGTTTGGCTTTTCGCTTTGAAAATTAAAAAATCCCTCCAGAAGTGGTTGAGTGGACCAAGAAGTAGCACCTTTCACGGCCAAGATTGGCTAGATGACGCGCCTGGATGTTTGGCATTAAGTTTTGAATTCTTAAAAATTTTCTACCAGGGTTACCATGGTCGAGTGGAAAAGCGTCCAAGAAGTAGCACTTAACCCAGCCAAGATCGGCTGGATGAAGCGCCTGGACGTTTGGCTTTTCGCTTTGAAAATTAAAAAATTTCCTCCAGGGTGGCAGGGGTTGAGTGGATAAGAGTACAAGAAGTAGCACCTTTCACGGCCAAGATTGGCTAGATGAAGCGCCTGGATGTTTGGCATTAAGTTTTGAATTCATAAAAATTTTCTACCAGGGTTACCATGGTCGAGTGGAAAAGCTTCCAAGAAGTAGCACTTAACCCAGCCAAGATCGGCTGGATGAAGCGCCTAGACGTTTGGCTTTTCGCTTTGAAAATTAAAAAAATTCCTCCAGTGTGGCAGTGGTTGAGTGGAAAAGAGTCCAAGAAGTAGCACCTTTCACGGCCAAGATTGGCTAGATGAAGCACCTGGATGTTTGGCATTAATTTTGAATTCTTAAAAATTTTCTACCAGGGTTACCATGGTCGAGTGGAAAAGCGTCCAAGAAGTAGCACTTAACCCAGCCAAGATAGGCTGGCTGAAGTGCCTGGATGTTTGGGCTCAGGTTTTGAAAGCTTAAACATTTTCTCCAGGGTTACCATGGTTGAGGAGGAAATTGTCTGAGAAATCAAACCTATTCCGGCCAAGATTGGCTAGATGAAGCGCCTGGATGTTTGGCATTAAGTTTTGAATTCTTAAAAAATTTCTTCAGGGTTACCATGGTCGAGTGGAAAAGCGTCCAAGAAGTAGCACTTAACCCAGCCAAGATAGGCAGGATGAAGCGCCTAGATATCAGGACTCAGGTTTTGAAAATTAAAAAATTTTCTCCAGGGTTACCATGGTCAAGTGGAAAAGCGTCCAAGAAGTAGCACGTAACCCAGCCAAGATCGGCTGGAAGAAGCGCCTAGATATCTGCATTCAGGTTTTGGAAACTTAAAAATTTTCTCCAGGGTGGCAGGGGTTGAGTGGAAATTAGTCCAAGAAGTAGCACCTTTCACAGCCAAGATTGGCTAGATGAAGCGCCTGGATGTTTGGCATTAAGTTTTAAATTCCTAAAAATTTCTCCATGGTTACCATGGTCGAGTGGAAAAGCGTCCAAGAAGTAGCACTTAACCCAGCCAAGATCGGCTGGATGAAGCGCCTGGACGTTTGGCTTTTCGCTTTGAAAATTAAAAATTTCCTCCAGGGTGGCAGTGGTTTAGTGGAAAAGAGTCCAAGAAGTAGCACCTTTCACGGCCAAGATTGGCTAGATGAAGCGCCTGGATGCTTTGCCTTAAGTTTTGAATTCTTAAAAATTTTTCCAGGGTTACCATGGTCGAATGGAAAAGTGTCCAGGAAGTAGCACTTAACCCAGCCAAGATCGGCTGGATGAAGTGCCTAGGTAGCTGGACTCAGGTTTTGAAAATTAAAAAATTTCCTCCAGGGTGGCAGGGGTTGAATGGAAAAGAGTCCAAGAAGTAGCACTTTTCACGGCCAAGATTGGCTAGATGAAGCGCCTGGATGTTCGGCATTAAGTTTGGAGTTCTTAAAAATTTTCTCCAGGGTTACCATGGTCGAGTGGAAAAGCGTCCAAGAAGTAGCACTTAACCCAGCCAAGCTCGGCTGGATGAAGTGCCTGGACGTTTGGACTTTCGCTTTGAAAATTTAAAAATTTCCTCCAGGTTGACTGAGGGTGAGTGGAAAAGAGTCCAAGAAGTAGCACCTTTCACGCCCAAGATTGGCTAGATGAACTGCCTGGATGTTTGGCATTAAGTTTTTGAATTCATAAAAATTTTCTCCAGGGTAACCATAGTCGAGTGGAAAAGCGTCCAAGAAGTAGCACTTAACCCAACCAAGATCGGCTGGATGAAGCGCCTGGACATTTGGACTTTCGCTTTGAAAATTAAAAAATTTCCTCCAGGGTGGCAGGGGTTGTATGGAAAAGAGTCCAAGAAGTAGCACCTTTCACGGCCAAGATTGGCTGGATGAAGCGCCTAGATGTTTGGCATTAAGTTTTGATTTCTTAAAAATTTCCTCCAGGGTGGCAGGGGTTGAGTGGAAAAGCGTCCAAGAAGTAGCACTTAACCCAGCCAAGATTGGCTGCATGAAGCGCCTGGACGTTTGGACTTTCGCTTTGAAAATTAAAAAATTTCCTCCAGGGTGGCAGTGGTTGAGTGGAAAAGAGTCCAAGAAGTAGCACATTTCACGGCCAAGATTGGCTAGATGAAGCGCCTAGATGTTTGGCATTAAGTTTTGAATTCTTAAAAATTTTCTCCAGGGTTACCATGGTCATGGAAAAGCGTCCAAGTAGCACTTATCCCACCAAGATAGGCTGGATGAAAGCGCCTGGATATCTGGACTCAGAGGTGGTAATCTTTCTCAGCCAAGTTGAAGCGCCTGGATGTTTGGCATTAGTGGAAGCGTCCAAGAAGTAGCACTTATCCCACCCAAGATTGGCTGGCTGAAGCGCCTGGATGTTTGGGCTCAGGTTTTGAAAGCTTAAAAATTTTCTCCAGGGTTACCAAGGGTCGAGGGGGAAATTGTCTGAGAAATCAAACCTCATCCGGCCAAGATCAGTTGGATGAAGCGCCTAGATATCAGGACTCAGGTTTTGAAAACTAAAAAATTTCCTCCAGGGTGGCAGGGGTTGAATGGAAAAGAGTCCAAGAAGTAGCACCTTTCACGGCCAAGATTGGCTAGATGAAGCGCCTGGATGTTTGACATTAAGTTTTGAATTCTTAAAAATTTTCTAACGGGTTACCATGGTCGAGTGGAAAAGCGTCCAAGAAGTAGCACTTAACCCAGCCAAGATCGCATGGATGAAGCTCCTGGACGTTTGGACTTTCGCTTTGAAAATTTAAAAATTTCCTCCAGAGTGGCAGTGGTTGAGTGGAAAAGAGTCCAAAAAGTAGCAGCTTTCACAGCCAAGATTGGCTAGATGAAGCGCCTGTATGTTTGGCATTAAGTTTTGAATTCTTAAAAATTTCCTCCAGGGTGGCAGAGGTTGAGTGGAAAAACGTCCAAGAAGTAGCACTTAACCCAGCCAAGATTGGATGCATGAAGCGCCTGGACGTTTGGACTTTCGCTTTGAAAATTTAAAAATTTCCTCCAGGGTGGCAGGGGTTGAGTGGATAAGAATCCAAGAAGTAGCACCTTTCACGGCCAAGATTGGCTAGATGAAGCGCCTGGATGTTTGGCAATAAGTTTTGAATTCATAAAAATTTTCTCCAGGGTTACCATTGTCGAGTGGAAAAGCGTCCAAGAAGTAGCACTTAACCCAGCCAAGATCGGCTGGATGAAGTGCCTAGACGTTTGGACTTTTGCTTTGAAAATTAAAAATTTCCTCCAGGTTGACTGGGGTTGAGTGGAAAAGAGTCCAGAAGTAGCACCTTTCACGGCCAAGATTGGCTAGATGAAGCGCCTGGATGTTTGCCATTAAGTTTGGAATTCTTAAAAATTTTCTCCAGGGTTACCATGGTCGAGTGGAAAAGCGTCCAAGAAGTAGCACTTAACCCAGCCAAGATCGGCTGGATGAAGCGCCTAGATATCTGGACTCAGGTTTTGAAAATTAAAAAATTTCCTCCAGGGTGGCAGGGGTTGAATGGAAAAGAGTCCAAGAAGTAGCTCCTTTCACAGCCAAGATTGGCTAGATGAAACGCCTGGATGTTTGGCATTAAATTTTGAATTCTTAAAAATTTTCTCCAGGGTTACCATGGTCGAGTGGAAAAGCGTCAAGAAGTAGCGCTTAACCCCAGCCAAGATCGGCTGGATGAAGCGCCTAAATATCTGGACTCAGGTTTTGAAAATTAAAAAATTCCTCCAGGGTGGCAGGGTTTGAATGGAAAAGAGTCCAAGAAGTAGCACTTTTCACGGCCAAGATTGGTTAGATGAAGCGCCTGGATGTTTGGCATTAAGTTTTGAATTCTTAAAAATTTTCTCCAGGGTTACCATGGTCGAGTGGAAAAGCGTCAAGAAGTAGCACTTAACCCAGCCAAGATAGGCAGGATGAATCGCCTAGATATCTGGACTCAGGTTTTGAAGATTAAAAAATTTTCTCCGGGGTTACCATGGTCGAGTGGAAAAGCGTCCAAGAAGTAGCGCTTAACCCAGCCAAGATCGGCTGGATGAAGCGCCTAGATATCTGCACTCAGGTTTTGAAAATTTAAAATTTTTTTCCAGGGTGGCAGGGGTTGAGTGGAAAATAGTCCAAGAAGTAGCGCCTTTCACGGCCAAGATTGGCTAGATGAAGCGCCTGGATGTTTGGCATTAAGTTTTGAATTCTTAAAAATTTTCTCCAGGGTTACCATGGTCTAGTGGTAAAGCGTCCAAGAAGTAGCACTTAACCCAGACAAGATCGGCTGGATGAAGCGCCTAGATATCTGAACTCAGGTTTTGAAAGCTTAAACATTTTCTCCAGGGTTACCATGGTCGAGGAGGAAATTGTCTGAGAAATCAAACCTATTCCGGCCAAGATCGGCTAGATGAAGCGCCTGGATGGCTGGACTTAGGTTTTGAAAATTAAAAAATTTCCTCCAGGGTGGCAGTGGTTGAGTGGAAAAGAGTCCAAGAAGTAGCACCTTTCACGGCCAAGATTGGCTAGATGAAGCACCTGGACGTTTGGCCTTTCGCTTTGAAAATTAAAAAATTTCCTCCAGGATGGCAGTGGTTGAGTGGAAAAGAGTCCAAGAAGTAGCACCTTTCACGCCAAGATTGGCTAGATGAAGCGCCTGTATGTTTGGCATTAAGTTTTGAATTCTTAAAAATTTTCTCCAGGGTTACCATGGTCGAGTGGAAAAGCGTCCAAGAAGTAGCACTTAACCCAGCCAAGATTGGCTGGCTGAAGCAGCTGGATGTTTGGGCTTAAGGTTTTGAAAGCGTTAAAATTTTCTCCAGGGTTACCATGGTCGAGAGGAATTGTCTCAAGAAGTCAAACCTATTCCAGCCAAGATTGGCTAGATGAAGCGCCTGGATGGCTGGTCTTAGGTTTTGAAAATTAAAAAATTTCTCCAGGTTGGCAGTGGTTGAGTGGAAAAGAGTCCAAGAAGTAGCACCTTTCACGGCCAAGATTGGCTAGATGAAGCGCCTGGATGTTTGGCATTAAGTTTTGAATTCTTAAAAATTTTCTCCAGGGTTACCATGGTTGAGTGGAAAAGCGTCAAGAAGTAGCACCTTTCACAGCCAAGATCGGCTGGATGAAGCGCCTGGATGTTTGGCACTCAGTTTTGAAAATTTAAAAATTTCTCCAGGGTTACCATGGTTGAGTGGAAAAGCGTCCAAGAAGTAGCACTTTCATCAGCCAAGATCGGCTGGATGAAGCGCCTGGATGTTTGGACTAAGGTTTT
Organism: Puntigrus tetrazona; assembly: GCF_018831695.1. Lineage (NCBI taxonomy): Eukaryota > Metazoa > Chordata > Actinopteri > Cypriniformes > Cyprinidae > Puntigrus > Puntigrus tetrazona. The sequence goes on along the minus strand of NW_025048744.1, from coordinate 211,453 downwards.
GAAAAATTAAAAATTTTCCAGGGTGGCAGGGGTTGAGTGGAAAAGCAAAAATCCAAGAAGTAGCACCTTTCACGGCCAAGATTGGCTAGATGAAGCGCCTGGATGTTTGGCATTAAGTTTTGAATTCTTAAAAATTTTCTCCAGGGTTACCATGGTCGAGTGGAAAAGCGTCCAAGAAGTAGCACTTAACCCACCCAAGATCGGCTGGATGAAGCACCTAAATATCTGGACTCAGGTTTTGAAAATTTTAAAATTTTCTCCAGGGTTACCATGGTCGAGTGGAAAAGCATTCAAGAAGTAGCACTTAACCCAGCCAAGATCGGCTGGATGAAGCGCCTAGATATCTGGACTCAGGTTTTGAAAATTTAAAAATTTCCTCCAGGGTGGCAGGGGTTGAGTGGAAAATAGTCAAGAAGTAGCACCTTTCACGGCCAAGATTGGCTAGATGAAGCGCCTGGATGTTTGGCATTAAGTTTTGAATTCTCCAAAATTTTCTCCAGGGTTACCATGGTCAGTGTGGAAAAGCGTCCAAGTAGCACTTTTCACAGCCAAGATTGGCTGAATGAAGCGCCTGGATGTATCTGGACTTCAGGTTTGAAAATTAAAAAATTTCCTCCAGGGTGGCAGGGGTTGAATGGAAAAGAGTCCAAGAAGTAGCACCTTTCACAGCCAAGATTGGCTAGATGAAGCGCCTGGATGTTTGGCATTAAGTTTTGAATTCTTAAAAATTTTCTCCAGGGTTACCATGGTCGAGTGGAAAAGCGTCCAAGAAGTAGCACTTAACCCAGCCAAGATTGGCTAGATGAAGCGCCTGGACGATTGGCCTTTCGCTTTGAAAATTAAAAAATTTTCTCCAGGGTGGCAGTGGTTGAGTGTAAAAGAGTCAAAAGTAGCACCTTTCCACGGCCAAGATTGGCTAGTCGAAGCGCCTGGATGTTTGGCATTAAGTTGTGAATTCTTAAAAGGTTTCTCAGGGTTACCATGGTCGAGTGGAAAAGCGTCCAAGAAGTAGCACTTTAACCCAGCCAAGATCGGCTGGATGAAGCGCCTGGACGTTTGGCCTTTCGCTTTGAAAATTAAAAAAATTTCCTCCAGGGTGGCAGTGGTTGAGTGGAAAAGAGTCCAAGAAGTAGCACCTTTCACGGCCAAGATTGGCTAGATGAAGCGCCTGGATGTTTGGCATTAAGTTTTGAATTCTTAAAAATTTTCTCCAGGGTTACCATGGTCGAGTGGAAAAGCGTCCAAGAAGTAGCACTTAACCCAGCCAAGATCGGCTGGGATGAAGCGCCTGGATATTTGGACTCAGGTTTTGAAAATTTAAAAATTTTCTCCAGGGTGGCCAGTGGTTGAGTGGAAAAAGATCCAGAAGTAGCACCTTTCACAGCCAAGATTGGCTAGATGAAGCGCCTGGATGTTTGGCACTCAGTTTTGAATTCTTAAAAATTTTCTCCAGGGTTACCATGGTCAGTGGAAAAGCATCAAAGAAGTAGCATTTAACAGCCAAGATCGGCTGGATGAAGCGCCTGGACGTTTGGACCAAGATCGGCTTTGAAAATTTAAAAATCTGCATTTTTTCCAGGGTGGCAAGGGTTGAGTGGAAAAGAGTCAAGAAGTAGCACCTTTCACAGCCAAGATTGGCTAGATGAAGCGCTTGGATGTTTGGCATTAAGTTTTGAATTCTTAAAAATTTTCTCCAGGGTTACCATGGTGGAGTGGAAAAGCGTCCAAGTAGCACTTAACCCAGCCAAGATCGGCTGGATGAAGCGCCTAGATATCTGGACTCAGGTTTTGAAAATTAAAAAATTTCCTCCAGGGTGGCAGTTTGAGTGGAAAAGAGTCAAGAAGTAGCACCTTTCACGGCCAAGATTGGCTAGATGAAGCGCCTGGATGTTTGGCATTAAGTTTTGAATTCTTAAAAATTTTCTCCAGGGTTACCATGGTCGAATGGAAAAGCGTCCAAGAAGTAGCACTTTTCACAGCCAAGATCGGCTGGATGAAGCGCCTGGATATTTGGACTCAGGTTTTGAAAATTAAAAATTTTCTCCAGGGTGGCAGGGGTTGAATGGAAAAGAGTCAAGAAGTAGCACCTTTCACGGCCAAGATTGGCTAGATGAAAGCGCCTGGATGTTTGGCATTAAGTTTTGAATTCTTAAAAATTTTCTCCAGGGTTACCATGGTCGAGTGGAAAAGCGTCCAAGAATTAGCACTTAACCCAGCCAAGATCGGCTGGATGAAGCGCCTGGACGTTTGGACTTTCGCTTTGAAAATTAAAAAATTTCTCCAGGGTGGCAGTGGTTGAGTGGAAAAGAGTCAAGAAGTAGCACCTTTCACGCCAAGATTGGCTAGATGAAGCGCCTGGATGTTTGGCATTAAGTTTTGAATTCTTAAAAAATTTTCTCCAGGGTTACCATGGTCGAGTGGAAAAGCGTCCAAGAAGTAGCACTTAACCCAGCCAAGATCGGCTGGATGAAGCGCCTGGACGTTTGGCCTTCTCGCTTTGAAAATTAAAAAATTTCCTCCAGAGTGGCAGTGGTTGAGTGGAAAAGAGTCAAGAAGTAGCACCTTTCACAGCCAAGATTGGCTAGATGAAGCGCCTGGATGTTTGGCATTAAGTTTTGAATTCTTAAAAATTTCTCCAGGAGTTACCATGGTCAGTGGAAAAGCGTCCAAGAAGTAGCACTTAACCCAGCCAAGATCGGCTGGATGAAGCGCCTGGATATCTTGACTTTAGGTTTTGAAAATTAAAAAATTTCCTCCAGGGTGGCAGTGGTTGAGTGGAAAAGAGTCCAAGAAGTAGCACCTTTCACGGCCAAGATTGGCTAGATGAAGCGCCTGGATGTTTGGCATTAAGTTTTGAATTCTTAAAAATTTTCTCCAGGGTTACCATGGTCGAGTGGAAAAGCGTCAAGAAGTAGCACTTAACCCACCCAAGATAGGCTGGATGAAGCGCCTAGATATCTGGACTCAGGTTTTGAAAAATTTAAAATTTTCCTCAGGGTTACCATGGTTTCCTCCGGGAGAGTGGAAAAGCATCCAAGAAGTAGCACTTAACTCCAGCCAAGATCGGCTGGATGAAGCGCCTGATATCTGGACTCAGGTTTTGAAAATTTAAAAAATTTTCTCCAGGGTTACCATGGTTGAGTGGAAAAGCATCCAGAAGTAGCACTTTTCACGGCCAAGATCGGCTGGATGAAGCGCCTGGATGTTTGGGACTCAGGTTTTGAAAAATTTAAAAATTTTCTCCAGGGTGGCAGGGTTGAGTGGAAAACAGTCAAGAAGTAGCACTTTCCACGCCAAGATTGGCTAGATGAAGCGCCTGGATGTTTGGCATTAAGTTTTGAATTCTTAAAAATTTTCTCCAGGTTACCATGGTCAGTGGAAAAGCGTCAGAAGTAGCACTTAAACAAGCCAAGATCGGCTGGATGAAGCGCCTGGATATCTGGACTCAGGTTTTGAAAATTAAAAATTTCCTCCAGGGTGGCAGTGGTTGAGTGGAAAAGAGTCCAAGAAGTAGCACCTTTCACGGCCAAGATTGGCTAGATGAAGCGCCTGGATGTTTGGCATTAAGTTTTGAATTCTTAAAAATTTTCTCAGGGGTTACCATGGTCGTTTGAGTGGAAAAGCGTCCAAGAAGTAGCACTTAACCCAGCCAAGATCGGCTGGATGAAGCGCCTGGACGTTTGGACTTTAGCTTTGAAAATTAAAAAATTTCCTCCAGGGTGGCAGTGGTTGAGTGGAAAAGAGTCAAAAGTAGCACCTTTCACGGCCAAGATTGGCTAGATGAAGCGCCTGGATGTTTGGCATTCAAGTTTTGAATTCTTAAAAAATTTTCTCCAGGGTTACCATGGTCAGTGGAAAAGCATCAAGAAGTAGCACTTAACCCAGCCAAGATCGGCTGGATGAAGCGCCTGGATATTTGGACTTAGGTTTTGAAAATTAAAAATTTTCTCCAGGGTTACCATGGTTGAGTGGAAAAGTCCAAGAAGTAGCACCTTTCACGGCCAAGATTGGCTAGATGAAGCGCCTGGATGTTTGGCATTAAGTTGAAATTCTTAAAAAATTTTCTCTCCAGGTGGCACACTTATGGTTGAGTGGAAAAGAGTCAGAAGTAGCACCTTTCACGGCCAAGATTGGCTAGATGAAGCGCCTGGATGTTTGGCATTAAGTTTTGAAAATTAAAAAAATTTCTCCAGGGTTACAGTGGTTGAGTGGAAAAGAGTCCAGAAGTAGCACTTAACCCAGCCAAGATTGGCTGGATGAAAGCGCCTGGATGTTTGGACTCAGGTTTTGAAAATTTAAAAATTTTCTCCAGGGTTACCATGGTCGAGTGGAAAAGCATCCAAGAAATAGCACTTAACCCAGCCAAGATCGGCTGGATGAAGCGCCTGGATATCTGGACTCAGGTTTTGAAAATTAAAAAATTTCCTCCAGAGTGGCAGGGTTGAGTGGAAAAGAGTCAAGAAGTAGCACCTTTCACAGCCCAGATTGGCTAGATGAAGCGCCTGGATGTTTGGCATTAAGTTTTGAATTCTTAAAAATTTTCTCCAGGGTTACCATGGTCGAGTGGAAAAGCGTCAAGAAGTAGCACTTAACCCAGCCAAGATCGGCTGGATGAAGCGCCTGGATATTTGGACTTTCGCTTTGAAAATTAAAAATTTCCTCCAGGTGGCTGTGGTTGAGTGGAAAAGAGTCCAAGAAGTAGCACCTTTCACAGCCAAGATTGGCTAGATGAAGCGCCTGGATGCTTGGCATTAGGTTTTGAAATTTAAAAATTTTCTCCAGGGTTACATCAGTTGAGTGGAAAAGAGTCCAAGAAGTAGCACCTAACCCACCCAAGATTGGCTAGATGAAGCGCCTGGATATCTGGACTCAGGTTTTGAAAATTTTAAAAATTTTCTCCAGGGTTACCATGGTCTGAGTGGAAAAGCGTCAAGAAGTAGCACTTAACCCAGCCAAGATCGGCTGGATGAAGCGCCTAGATATCTGGACTCAGGTTTTGAAAATTTAAAAATTTTCTCCAGGGTTACCATGATCGGAGTGGAAAAGCATCCAAAGAAGTAGCACTTAACACATTAAGCCAAGATCGGCTGGATGAAGCGCCTGGACGGCTGGATGGAAGCGCCTGGTTTGAAAATTAAAAATTTCCTCCAGGGTGGCAGGGGTTGAGTGGAAAAGAGTCAAGAAGTAGCACCTTTCACGGCCAAGATTGGCTAGATGAAGCGCCTGGATGTTTGGCATTAAGTTTTGAATTCTTAAAAATTTTCTCCAGGAGTTACCATGGTCGAGTGGAAAAAGCGTCCAAGAAGTAGCACTTAACCCAGCCAAGATCGGCTGGATGAAGCGCCTGGATGCTTGGCCTTTAGGTTTGAAAATTAAAAAAATTTTCTCCAGGGTGGCAGTGGTTGAGTGGAAAAGAGTCCAAGAAGTAGCACCTTTCACGGCCAAGATTGGCTAGATGAAGCGCCTGGATGTTTGGCATTAAGTTTTGAATTCTTAAAATTTTCTCCAGGGTTACCATGGTCGAGTGGAAAAGCGTCCAAGAAGTAGCACTTAACCCAGCCAAGATAGGCTGGATGAAAGCGCCCTATCCACTGGATGTTTGGCATCAAGTTTTGAATTCTTAAAATTTTCTCCAGGGTTACCAGTGGTCACCGAGTGGAAAAGCGTCCAAGAAGTAGCACCTTGCCCAGCCAAGATCGGCTGGATGAAGCGCCTGGATATTTGGACTTAAACTTTGAAAATTAAAAATTTTTCTCCAGGGTGGCAGGGGTTGATGAGTGGAAAAGAGTCCAAGAAGTAGCACCTTTCACAAGCCAAGATTGGCTAGATGAGCGCCTGGATGTTTGGCATTAAGTTTTGAATTCTTAAAAATTTTCTCCAGGGTTACCATGTGGTCGAGTGGAAAAGCGTCAAGAAGTAGCACTTAACCCAGCCAAGATCGGCTGGATGAAGCGCCTGGACGTTTGGCTTTAAGCTTTGAAAATTAAAAATTTCCTCCAGGGTGGCAGTGGTTGAGTGGAAAAGAGTCAAGAAGTAGCACCTTTCACGGCCAAGATTGGCTAGATGAAGCGCCTGGATGTTTGGCATTAAGTTTTGAATTCTTAAAAAATTTTCTCCAGGGTTACCATGGTCGAGTGGAAAAGCGTCAAGAAGTAGCACTTAACTCCAGCCAAGATCGGCTGGATGAAGTGCCTAGATATCTGGACTCAGGTTTTGAAAATTAAAAAATTTCTCCAGGGTGGCAGGGTTGAGTGGAAAAGAGTCCAAGAAGTAGCACCTTTCACGGCCAAGATTGGCTAGATGAAGCGCCTGGATGTTTGGCATTAAGTTTTGAATTCTTAAAAATTTTCTCCAGGGTTACCATGGTCGAGTGGAAAAGCGTCCCGAAGAAGTAGCACTTAACCCAGCCAAGACTCGGCTGGATGAAGCACCTGGACGTTTGGACTCAGGTTTGAAAATTAAAATAATTTCCTCCAGGATGGCAGGGGTTGAGTGGAAAAGAGTCAAGAAGTAGCACCTTTCACAGCCAAGATTGGCTAGATGAAAGCGCCTGGATGTTTGGCATTAAGTTTTGAATTCTTAAAAATTTTCTCCAGGGTTACCATGGTCGAGTGGAAAAGCGTCCAAGAAGTAGCACTTAACCCAGCCAAGATCGGCTGGATGAAGCGCCTGGACGTTTGGACTTCAAACTTTTGAAAATTAAAAAATTTTCTCCAGGGTGGCAGGGGTTGAGTGGAAAAGAGTCCAAGAAGTAGCACCTTTCACGGCCAAGATTGGCTAGATGAAGCGCCTGGATGTTTGGATTAGGTTTTGAATTTAAAAATTTCTCCAGGGTGGCCATGGTTGAGTGGAAAAGAGTCCAAGAAGTAGCACTTTCACAGCCAAGATTGGCTGAATGAAGCGCCTGGATGTTTGGCATTAAGTTTGAAATTCTTAAAATTTTCTCCAGGGTTACCATGGTCGAGTGGAAAAGCGTCCAAGAAGTAGCACTTATCCCAGCCAAGATTGGCTGGATGAAGCGCCTGGATGTTTGGCATTAGGTTTTGAAAATTAAAAATTTTCTCCAGGGTTACCATGGTCAGTGGGAAAAGCCGTCAAGAAGTAGCACTTTTCACGGCCAAGATCGGCTGGATGAAGCGCCTGGATATCTGGACTCAGGTTTGAAAATTAAAAAATTTCCTCAGGGTGGCAGGGGTTGAGTGGAAAAGAGTCCAAGAAGTAGCACCTTTCACAGCCAAGATTGGCTAGATGAAGCGCCTGGATGTTTGGCATTAAATTTTGAATTCTTAAAAATTTTCTCCAGGGTTACCATGGTCGAGTGGAAAAGCGTCAAGAAGTAGCACTAACCCAGCCAAGATCGGCTGGATGAAAGCGCCTGGATATCTGGCCTCAGGTTTTGAAAATTAAAAATTTCTCCAGGGTTACCAGTGGTTGAGTGGAAAAGAGTCAAGAAGTAGCACCTTTCACGGCCAAGATTGGCCTAGATGAAGCGCCTGGATGTTTGGCATTAAGTTTTGAATTCTTAAAAATTTTCTCCAGGGTTACTGTGGTCGAGTGGAAAAGCGTCAAGAAGTAGCACTTAACCCAGCCAAGATCGGCTGGATGAAGCGCCTGGACGTTTGGCCTTCAGCTTTGAAAATTAAAAATTTCCTCCAGGGTGGCAGTGGTTGAATGGAAAAGTCAAGAAGTAGCACCTTTCACGGCCAAGATTGGCTAGATGAAAGCGCCTGGATGTTTGGCATTAAGTTTTGAATTCTTAAAAATTTTCTCCAGGGTTACCATGGTCGGTGGAAAAAGCGTCAGAAGTAGCACTTAACCCAGCCAAGATTGGCTGGATGAAGCGCCTGGATGTTTGGCCTTTCGCTTTGAAAATTAAAAATTTTCTCCAGGGTGGCAGTGGTTGAGTGGAAAAGAGTCCAAGAAGTAGCACCTTTCACAGCCAAGATCGGCTAGGATGAAGCGCCTGGATGTTTGGCATTAGGTTTTGAATTCTTAAAAATTTTCTCCAGGAGTTGGCAGTGGTCGAGTGGAAAAGAGTCAAGAAGTAGCACCTTTCCCGCCAAGATCGGCTGGATGAAGCACCTGGATATTTGGACTCAGGTTTTGAATTTTTAAAAATTTTCTTCAGGGTTACCATGGTCGAGTGGAAAAGCGTCAAGAAGTAGCACTTAACCCAGCCAAGATCGGCTGGATGAAGTGCCTGGATGTTTGGACTTTCGCTTTGAAAATTTAAAAATTTTCCTCCAGGGTGGCAGGGGTTGAGTGGAAAAGAATCAAGAAGTAGCACCTTTCACGGCCAAGATTGGCTAGATGAAGCGCCTGGATGTTTGGCATTAAGTTTTGAATTCTTAAAAAATTTTCTCCAGGGTTACCATGGTCGAGTGGAAAAAGCGTCCAAGAAGTAGCACTTAACCCAGCCAAGATCGGCTGGATGAAGCGCCTAGATATCTGGACTCAGGTTTTGAAAATTTAAAAATTTCTTCCAGGGTGGCAGGGTTGAGTGGAAAAGAGTCCAAGAAGTAGCACCTTTTCACGGCCAAGATTGGCTAGATGAAGCGCCTGGATGTTTGGCATTAAGTTTTGAAAATTAAAAATTTTCTCCAGGGTTACCATGGTCGAGTGGAAAATAGTCAAGAAGTAGCACCTTTCCCAGCCAAGATTGGCTGGATGAAGCGCCTGGATGTCTGGCATTAAGGTTTTGAAATTAAAAATTTTCTCCAGGGTTACCATGGTCGAGTGGAAAAGCGTCCAAGAAGTAGTGCACTTTTCCCCAGCCAAGATTGGCTGGATGAAGCGCCTGGATGTCTGGACTCAGGTTTGAAAATTAAAAAATTTTTCCAGGGTGGCAGTGGTTGAGTGGAAAAGAGTCCAAGAAGTAGCACCTTTCACGGCCAAGATTGGCTAGATGAAGCGCCTGGATGTTTGGCATTAAGTTTTGAATTCTTAAAAATTTTCTCCAGGGTTACCATGGTCGAGTGGAAAAGCGTCCAAGAAGTAGCACTTAACCCAGCCAAGATTGGCTGGATGAAGCGCCTGTATATCTGGACTCAGGTTTTGTATATTAAAAATTTCCTCCAGGGTGGCAGGGGTTGAGTGGGAAAGAGTCCAAGAAGTAGCACCTTTCACGGCAAAGATTGGCTAGATGAAACGCCTGGATGTTTGGCATTAAGTTTTGAATTCTTAAAAATTTTCTCCAGGGTTACCATGGTCGAGTGGAAAAGTCCAAGAAGTAGCACCTAACAGCCAAGATCGGCTAGATGAAGCGCCTGGATGTTTGGACTCTTCGCTTTGAAAATTAAAAATTTTCTTCCAGGGTGGCAGTGGTTGAGTGGAAAAGAGTCCAAGAAGTAGCACTTTTCACGGCCAAGATTGGCTAGATGAAGCGCCTGGATGTTTGGCATTAAGTTTTGAATTCTTAAAAATTTCTCCAGGGTTACCATGGTCGAGTGGAAAAGCGTCCAAGAAGTAGCACTTAACCCAGCCAAGATCGGCTGGATGAAGCGCCTGGACGTTTGGACTTTCGCTTTGAAAATTTAAAAAATTTCCTCCAGGTTGGCAGGGTTGAGTGGAAAAGAGTCCAGAAGTAGCACCTTTCACGGCCAAGATTGGCTAGATGAAGCGCCTGGATGTTTGGCATTAAGTTTTGAATTCTTAAAAATTTTCTCCAGGGTTACCATGGTTGAGTGGAAAAGCGTCCAAGAAGTAGCACTTAACCCACCCAAGATCGGCTGGATGAAGCGCCTGGATATCTGGACTCAGGTTTTGAAATTTTTAAAATTTTCTCCAGGGTTACCATGGTTGAGTGGAAAAGCATCAAGAAGTAGCACTTAACCCAGCCAAGATCGGCTGGATGAAGCGTCTGGATATCTGGACTCAGGTTTTGAAAATTTAAAAATTTCTCCAGGGTGGCAGGGGTTGAGTGGAAAATAGTCCAAGAAGTAGCACCTTTCACGGCCAAGATTGGCTAGATGAAGCACCTGGATGTTTGGCATTAAGTTTTGAATTCTTAAAAATTTTCTCCAGGGTTACCATGGTCGAGTGGAAAAGCGTCCAAGAAGTAGCACTTTTCACGGCCAAGATCGGCTGAATGAAGCGCCTATGATATCTGGACTCAGGTTTGAAAATTAAAAATTTTCTCCAGGGTGGCAGGGGTTGAGTGGAAAAGAGTCCAAGAAGTAGCACCTTCACAGCCAAGATTGGCTAGATGAAACGCCTGGATGTTTGGCATTAAGTTTTGAATTCTTAAAAATTTTCTCAGGGTTACCATGGTTGAGTGGAAAAGCGTCCAAGAAGTAGCACCTAACCCAGCCAAGATTGGCTAGATGAAGCGCCTGGACGTTTGGCCTTTCGCTTTGAAAATTAAAAATTTTCTCCAGGGTGGCAGTGGTTGAGTGGAAAAGAGTCCAAAAGTAGCAGCACTTTTCACGGCCAAGATTGGCTAGATGAAGCGCCTGGATGTTTGGCATTAAGTTTTGAATTCTTAAAAAATTTTCTCCAGGGTTACCATGGTCGAGGAAAAGCGTCAAGAAGTAGCACTTAACCCAGCCAAGATCGGCTGGATGAAGCGCCTGGATATCTGGACTTTAGGTTTTGAAAATTAAAAAATTTCCTCCAGGGTGGCAGGGGTTGAGTGGAAAAGAGTCCAAGAAGTAGCACCTTTCCACGGCCAAGATTGGCTAGATGAAGCGCCTGGATGTTTGGCATTAAGTTTTGAATTCTTAAAAATTTTCTCCAGGGTTACCATGGTCGGAGTGGAAAAGCGTCCAAGAAGTAGCACTTAACCCAGCCAAGATCGGCTGGATGAAGCGCCTGGACGTTTGGCCTTTCGCTTTGAAAATTACAAAATTTCCTCCAGAGTGGCAGTGGTTGAGTGGAAAAGAGTCAGAAGTAGCACCTTTCACAGCCAAGATTGGCTAGATGAAGCGCCTGGATGCTTGGCATTAAGTTTTGAATTCTTAAAAATTTTCTCCAGGGTTACCATGGTCGAGTGGAAAAGCGTCAAGAAGTAGCACTTAACCCAGCCAAGATCGGCTGGATGAAGCGCCTGGATATCTGGCATCAGGTTTTGAAATTTAAAAAATTTTCTTCAGGGTTACCATGGTTGAGTGGAAAAGCATTCAAGAAGTAGCACTTAACCCAGCCAAGATCGGCTGGATGAAGCGCCTAGATATTTGGACTCAGGTTTTGAAAATTTAAAAATTTCTCCAGGGTGGCAGGGGTTGAGTGGAAAAGAGTCCAAGAAGTAGCACTTTCACGGCCAAGATTGGCTAGATGAAGCGCCTGGATGTTTGGCATTAAGTTTTGAATTCTTAAAAATTTTCTCCAGGGTTACCATGGTCGAGTGGAAAAGCGTCCAAGAAGTAGCACTTTTCACGGCCAAGATCGGCTGAATGAAGCGCCTATGTATCTGGACTCAGGTTTGAAAATTAAAAAATTTCTCCAGGGTGGCAGGGTTGAATGGAAAAAGAGTCCAAGAAGTAGCGCCTTTCACAGCCATGATTGGCTAGATGAAACGCCTGGATGTTTGGCATTAAGTTTTGAATTCTTAAAAATTTTCTCCAGGGTTACCATGGTCGAGTGGAAAAGCGTCCAAGAAGTAGCACTTAACCCAGCCAAGTTTGGCTAGATGAAGCGCCTGGACGATTGGCCTTTCGCTTTGAAAATTAAAAATTTTCTCCAGGGTGGCAGTGGTTGAGTGGAAAAGAGTCCAAGAAGTAGCACCTTTCACGGCCAAGACTGGCTAGATGAAGCGCCTGGATGTTTGGCATTAAGTTTTAATTCTTAAAAATTTTCTAAAGGGTTAACATGGTCGAGTGGAAAAGCGTCCAAGAAGTAGCACTTAACCCAGCCAAGATCGGCTGGATGAAGCGCCTAGATATCTGGACTCAGGTTTTGAAAATTAAAAAATTTGGATGCATGAAGCGCCTGGACGTTTGGACTTTCGCTTTGAAAATTTAAAAATTTCCTCCAGGGTGGCAGGGGTTGAGTGGATAAGAATCCAAGAAGTAGCACCTTTCACGGCCAAGATTGGCTAGATGAAGCGCCTGGATGTTTGGCATTAAGTTTTTAATTCTTAAAAATTTTCTACCAGGGTTACCATGGTCGAGTGGAAAGCGCGTCAAGAAGTAGCACTTAACCCAGCCAAGATCGGCTGGATGAAGCGCCTGGACGTTTGGCTTTTAAGCTTTGAAAATTAAAAATTTCCTCCAGGGTGGCAGTGGTTGAGTGGAAAAGAGTCCAAGAAGTAGCACCTTTCATGGCCAAGATTGGCTAGATGAAGCGCCTGGATGTTTGGCATTAAGTTTTGAAATCTTAAAAAATTTCTGCAGGATTACCATGGTCGAGTGTACAAGCGTACAAGAAGTAGCACTTAACCCAGCCAAGATAGGCAGGATGAAGTGCCTAGATATCTGGACTCAGGTTTTGAACATTAAAAATTTTTCTCCAGGGTTACCATGGTCGAGTGGAAAAGCGTCAAAGAAGTAGCACTTAACCCAGCCAAGATTGGCTAGATGAAGCGCCTGGATGTTTGGCATTAAGTTTTGAATTCTTAAAAATTTCCTCCAGGGTGGCAGGGGTTGAGTGGAAAACCGTCCAAGAAGTAGCACTTAACCCAGCCAAGATCGGCTGGATGAAGCACCTGGACGTTTGGCCTTTCGCTTTGAAAATTAAAAAATTTCCTCCAGGATGGCAGTGGTTGAGTGGAAAAGAGTCCAAGAAGTAGCACCTTTCACGGCCAAGATTGGCTAGATGAAGCGCCTGTATGTTTGGCATTAAGTTTTGAATTCTTAAAAATTTTCTCCAGGGTTACCATGGTCGAGTGGAAAAGCGTCCAAGAAGCAGCACTTAACCCAGCCCAGATCGGCTGGCTGAAGCAGCTGGATGTTTGGGCTCAGGTTTTGAAAGCGTAAACATTTTCTCCAGGGTTACCATGGTCGAGGAGGAAATTGTCTGAGAAATCAAACCTATTCCGGCCAAGATCGGCTAGATGAAGCGCCTGGATGGCTGGTCTTAGGTTTTGAAAATTAAAAAATTTCCTCCAGGTTGGCAGTGGTTGAGTGGAAAAGAGTCCAAGAAGTAGCACCTTTCACGGCCAAGATTGGCTAGATGAAGCGCCTGGATGTTTGGCATTAAGTTTGGAATTCTTAAAAATTTTCTCCAGGGTTACCATGGTCGAGTGGAAAAGCGTCCAAGAAGTAGCACTTAACCCAGCCAAGGTAGGCAGGATGAATCGCCTAGATATCTGGACACAGGTTTTGAAAATTAAAAAATTTTCTCCGGGGTTACCATGGTCGAGTGGAAAAGCGTCCAAGAAGTAGCGCTTAACCCAGCCAAGATTGGCTGGATGAAGCGCCTAGATATCTGCACTCAGGTTTTGAAAATTTAAAAAATTTTTCCAGGGTGGCAGGGGTTGAGTGGAAAATAGTCCAAGAAGTAGCACCTTTCACGGACAAGATCGGCTAGATGAAGCGCCTGGATGTTTGGCATTATGTTTTTAATTCTTAAAAATTTTCTCCAGGGTTACCATGGTCGAGTGGAAAAGCGTCAAGAAGTAGCACTTAACCCAGCCAAGATCGGCTGGATGAAGCGCCTAGATATCTGGACTCAGGTTTTGAAAATTAAAAAATTTCCTCCAGGGTGGCAGGGGTTGAATGGAAAAGAGTCCAAGAAGTAGCACCTTTCATGGCCAAGATTGGCTAGATGAAGCACCTGGATGTTTGGCATTAAGTTTTGAATTCTTAAAAAATTTCTCCAGGATTACCATGGTCGAGTGGACAAGCATCCAAGAAGTAACACTTAACCCAGCCAAGATAGGCAGGATGAAGTGCCTAGATATCTGGACTCAGGTTTTGAACATTAAAAAATTTTCTCCAGGGTTACAATGGTCGAGTGGAAAAAAGTCAAAGAAGTAGCACTTAACCCAGCCAAGATTGGCTAGATGAAGCGCCTGGATGTTTGGCATTAAGTTTTGAATTCTTAAAAATTTCCTCCAGGGTGGCAGGGGTTGAGTGGAAAAGCGTCCAAGAAGTGGCACTTAACCCAGCCAAGATCGGCTGGATGAAGCACCTGGACGTTTGGCCTTTCGCTTAGAAAATTAAAAAATTTTCTCCAGGATGGCAGTGGTTGAGTGGAAAAGAGTCCAAGAAGTAGCACCTTTCACGGCCAAGATTGGCTAGATGAAGCGCCTGGATGTTTGGCATTAAGTTTTGAATTCTTAAAAATTTTCTAAAGGGTTAACATGGTCGAGTGGAAAAGCGTCCAAGAAGTAGCACTTAACACAGCCAAGATCGGCTGGATGAAGCGCCTAGATATCTGGACTCAGGTTTGAAAATTAAAAATTTCCTCCAGGGTGGCAGGGGTTGAATGGAAAAGAGTCCAAGAAGTAGCACCTTTCACGGCCAAGATTAGCTAGATGAAGCGCCTGGATGTTTGGCATTAAGTTTTGAATTCTTAAAAATTTTCTCCAGGGTTACCATGGTCAAGTGGAAAAGCGTCCAAGAAGTAGCACTTAACCCAGCCAAGATCGGCTGGATGAAGCGCCTGGACGTTTGGCCTTTCGCTTTGAAAATTACAAAATTTCCTCCAGAGTGGCAGTGGTTGAGTGGAAAAGAGTCCAAGAAGTAGCACCTTTCACAGCCAAGATTGGCTAGATGAAGCGCCTGGATGCTTGGCATTAAGTTTTGAATTCTTAAAAATTTTCTCCAGGGTTACCATGGTCGAGTGGAAAAGCGTCCAAGAAGTAGCACTTAACCCACCCAAGATCTGCTGGATGAAGCGCCTAAATATCTGAACTCAGGTTTTGAAATTTTGAAATTTTCTTCAGGGTTACCATGGTTGAGTGGAAAAGCATTCAAGAAGTAGCACTTAACCCAGCCAAGATCGCCTGGATGAAGTGTCTAGATATCTGGACTCAGGTTTTGAAAATTTAAAAATTTTCTCCAGGGTGGCAGGGTTGAGTGGAAAATAGTCCAAGAAGTAGCACCTTTCACGGCCAAGATTGGCTAGATGAAGCGCCTGGATGTTTGGCATTAAGTTTTGAATTCTTAAAAATTTTCTCCAGGGTTACCATGGTCGAGTGGAAAAGCGTCAAGAAGTAGCACTTTTCACGGCCAAGATCGGCTGAATGAAGCGCCTGGATGTTTGGACTCAGGTTTGAAAATTAAAAATTTTCTCCAGGGTGGCAGGGTTGAGTGGAAAAGAGTCCAAGAAGTAGCGCCTTTCACAGCCAAGATTGGCTAGATGAAACGCCTGGATGTTTGGCATTAAGTTTTGAATTCTTAAAAATTTTCTCCAGGGTTACCATGGTCGAGTGGAAAAGCGTCCAAGAAGTAGCACTTAACCCAGCCAAGATTGGCTAGATGAAGCGCCTGGATGATTTGGCCTTTACGCTTTGAAAATTAAAAAATTTCCTCCAGGGTGGCAGTGGTTGAGTGGAAAAGAGTCCAAAAAGTAGCACCTTTCACGGCCAAGATTGGCTAGATGAAGCGCCTGGATGTTTGGCATTACGTTTTGAATTCTTAAAAATTTTCTCCAGGGTTACCATGGTCGAGTGGAAAAGCGTCAAGAAGTAGCACTAAACCAGCCAAGATCGGCTGGATGAGCGCCTGGATATCTGGACTCAGGTTTTGAAAATTTAAAAATTTCTCCAGGGTTACCATGGTTGAGTGGAAAAGCATTTTCAAGAAGTAGCACTTAGCCTTAACTCAGCCAAGATCGGCTGGATGAAGCGCCTGGATATCTGGACTCAGGTTTTGAAAATTAAAAAATTTCCTCCAGGGTGGTAGGGGTTGAGTGGAAAGAGTCCAAGAAGTAGCACCTTTCACGGCCAAGATTGGCTAGATGAAGCGCCTGGATGTTTGGCATTAAGTTTTGAATTCTTAAAAATTTTCTCCAGGGTTACCATGGTTGAGGAGGAAATTGTCGGAGAAATCAAACCTATTCCGCCAAGATCGGCTAGATGAAGCGCCTGGATGGCTGGACTTAGGTTTTGAAAATTAAAAAATTCCTCCAGGGTGGCAGTGGTTGAGTGGAAAAGAGTCCAGAAGTAGCAGCTTTCACGGCCAAGAATGGCTAGATGAAGCGCCTGGATGTTTGGCATCAAGTTTTGAATTCTTAAAAATTTTCTCAGGGTTACCATAGTCGAGTGGAAAAGCGTCAAGAAGTAGCACTTAACCCAGCCAAGATCGGCTGGATGAAGTGCCTGGACGTCTGGACTTTCGCTTTGAAAATTAAAAAAATTTCCTCCAGGGTGGCAGGGGTTGAGTGGAAAAAGAGTCAAGAAGTAGCACCTTTCACAGCCAAGATTGGCTAGATGAAGCGCCTGGATGTTTGGCATTAAGTTTTGAATTCTTAAAAATTTTCTCCAGGGTTACCATGGTCAAGTGGAAAAGCGTCAAGAAGTAGCACTTAACCCAGCCAAGATCGGCTGGATGAAGCGCCTAGATATCTGGACTCAGGTTTTGAAAATTAAAAATTTCCTCCAGGGTGGCAGGGGTTGAGTGGAAAAGAGTCCAAGAAGTAGCACCTTTCACGGCCAAGATTGGCTAGATGAAGCGCCTGGATGTTTGGCATTAAGTTTTGAATTCTTAAAAATTTTCTCCAGGGTTACCATGGTCGAGTGGAAAAGCGTCAAGAAGTAGCACTTAACCCAGCCAAGATCGGCTGGATGAAGCGCCTAGATATCTGGACTCAGGTTTGAAAATTTAAAAATTTTCTCCAGGGTTACCATGGTTGAGTGGAAAAGCATCCAAGAAGTAGCACTTTTCCAGCCAAGATTGGCTAGATGAAGCGCCTGGATGTTTGGCATCAGGTTTTGAAAATTTAAAAACTTTCTCCAGGGTTACCATGGTCGAGTGGAAAAGCATCCAAGAAGTAGCACTTTAACACTGCCAAGATCGCCTGGATGAAGCGCCTGGATGTTTGGACTTTTGCTTTGAAAATTTAAAAACTTCCTCCATGGTGGCAAGGGTTGAGTGGAAAACAGTCCAAGAAGTACCACCTTTCACGGCCAAGATTGGCTAGATGAAGCGCCTGGATGTTTGGCATTAAGTTTTGAATTCTTAAAAATTTTCTCCAGGGTTACCATGGTCGAGTGGAAAAGCGTCCAAGAAGTAGCACTTAACCCAGCCAAGATCGGCTGGATGAAGCGCCTAGATATCTGGACTCTGGTTTTGAAAATTAAAAAATTTCCTCCAGGGTGGCAGGGGTTGAGTGGAAAAGAGTCCAAGAAGTAGCACCTTTCACGGCCAAGATTGGCTAGATGAAGCGCCTGGATGCTTGGCATTAAGTTTTGAATTCTTAAAAATTTTCCAGGGTTACCATGGTAGAGTGGAAAAGCGTCAAGAAGTAGCATTAACCCAGCCAAGATCGGCTGGATGAAGTGCCTAGGTGTCTGGACTCAGGTTTTGAAAATTAAAAATTTCCTCCAGGGAGGCAGGGGTTGAATGGAAAAGAGTCCAAGAAGTAGCACCTTTCACGGCCAAGATTGGCTAGATGAAGCGCCTGGATGTTTGGCATTAAGTTTGGAATTCTTAAAAATTTTCTCCAGGGTTACCATGGTCGAGTGGAAAAGCGTCCAGAAGTAGCACTTAACCCAGCCAAGATCGGCTGGATGAAGTGCCTGGACGTTTGGACTTTCGCTTTGAAAATTAAAAAATTTCCTCCAGGTTGGCAGAGGTTGAGTGGAAAAGAGTCCAAGAAGTAGCACCTTTCACGCCAAGATTGGCTAGATGCAGCGCCTGGATGTTTGGCATTAAGTTTTGAATTCTTAAAAATTTTCTCCAGGGTTACCATGGTCGAGTGGAAAAAGCGTCCAGAAGTAGCACTTAACCCAGCCAAGATCGGCTGGATGAAGTGCCTGGATATCTGGACTTTCGTTTTGAAAATTAAAAAATTTCCTCCATGGTGGCAGGGGTTGAGTGGAAAAGAGTCAAGAAGTAGCACCTTTCACGGCCAAGATTGGCTAGATGAAGCGCCTGGATGTTTGGCATTAAATTTTGAATTCTTAAAAATTTTCTCCAGGGTTACCATTGTCGTCAGTGGAAAAAGCGTCCAGAAGTAGCACTTAACCCACCCAAGATCGGCTGGATGAAGCGCCTGGATATCTGGACTCAGGTTTTGAAAATTAAAAATTTTCCCAGGTTACCATGGTCGAGTGGAAAAGAGTCCAAGAAGTAGCGCTTTTCACAGCCAAGATAGGCTGGATGAAGCGCCTGGATATCTGGACTCAGGTTTTGAAAATTTAAAAAATTTCTCCAGGGTTACCATGGTCGAGTGGAAAAGCATCCAAGAAGTAGCGCTTAACACTGCCAAGATCGGCTGGATGATCGCCTGGACGTTTGGACTTTTGCTTTGAAATTTTAAAAACTTTTTCCAGAGTGGCAAGGGTTGAGTGGAAAACAGTCAAGAAGTAGCACCTTTCACGGCCAAGATTGGCTAGATGAAGCGCCTGGATGTTTGGCATTAAGTTTTGAATTCTTAAAAATTTTCTCCAGGGTTACCATGGTCGAGTGGAAAAGCGTCCAAGAAGTAGCACTTAACCCAGCCAAGATCGGCTGGATGAAGCGCCTGGATGTTTGGACTCAGGTTTTGAAAATTTAAAAATTTTCTCCAGGGTGGCAGGGGTTGAGTGGAAAAGAGTCAAGAAGTAGCACCTTTCACGCCAAGATTGGCTAGATGAAGCGCCTGGATGTTTGGCATTAAGTTTTGAATTCTTAAAAATTTTCTCCAGGGTTACCATGGTCGAGTGGAAAAGCGTCCAAGAAGTAGCACTTAACCCAGCCAAGATCGGCTGGATGAAGCGCCTGGATTTTGGACTTTAACTTTGAAAATTTAAAAATTTTTCCAGAGTGGCAGTGGTTGAGTGGAAAAGAGTCCAAGAGTAGCACCTTTCACGGCCAAGATTGGCTAGATGAAGCGCCTGGATGTTTGGCATTAACTTTTGAATTCTTAAAAATTTTCTCCAGGGTTACCATGGTCGAGTGGAAAAGCGTCAAGAAGTAGCACTTAACCCAGCCAAGATCGGCTGGATGAAGCGCCTGGATATTTGGACTTTTTCACTTTGAAAATTAAAAATTTCCTCCAGGGTTACAGTGGTTGAATGGAAAAGCTGCCCAAGAATCCAAGAAGTAGCACTTAACACTGCCAAGATCGGCTGGATGAAGCGCCTGGATATCTGGACTCAGGCTTTGAAAATTTAAAAAATTTTTCCAGAGTGGCAGTGGTTGAGTGGAAAAGAGTCCAAGAAGTAGCACCTTTCACGGCCAAGATCGGCTGGATGAAGCGCCTGGATATTTGGCATTAGGTTTTGAAAATTAAAAATTTTCTCCAGAGTTACAGTGGTTGAGTGGAAAAGCGTCAAGAAGTAGCACTTAACCCAGCCAAGATCGGCTGGATGAAGCGCCTGGATATCTGGACTCAGGTTTTGAAAATTAAAAAATTTCCTCCAGAGTGGCAGTGGTTGAGTGGAAAAGAGTCAAGAAGTAGCACCTTTCACAGCCAAGATTGGCTAGATGAAGCGCCTGGATGTTTGGCATCAAGTTTTGAATTCTTAAAAATTTTCTCCAGGGTTACCATGGTCGAGTGGAAAAGCGTCAAGAAGTAGCACTTAACCCAGCCAAGATCGGCTGGATGAAGTGCCTGGACGTTTGGACTTTCGCTTTGAAAATTAAAATATTTCCTCCAGGTTGACTGAGGTTGAGTGGAAAAGAGTCCAAGAAGTAGCACCTTTCACGGCCAAGATTGGCTAGATGAAGCGCCTGGATGTTTGGCATTAAGTTTTGAATTCTTAAAAATTTTCTCCAGGGTTACCATGGTCGAGTGGAAAAGCGTCAAGAAGTAGCACTTAACCCAAGATCGGCTGGATGAAGTGCCTGGACGTTTGGACTTTCGCTTTGAAAATTTAAAAAATTTCCTCCAGGTTGACAAGGTTGAGTGGAAAAGAGTCTGAAGTAGCACCTTTCACGGCCAAGATTGGCTAGATGAAGCGCCTGGATATCTGGACTCAGGTTTTGAAAATTAAAAAAATTTCCTCCATGGTGGCAGGGATTGAATGGAAAAGAGTCCAAGAATTAGCACCTTTCACGGCCAAGATTGGTTAGATGAACCGCCTGGATGTTTGGCATTAAATTTTGAATTCTTAAAAATTTTCTCCAGGGTTACCATTGTCGAGTGGAAAAGCGTCAAGAAGTAGCACTTAACCCACCCAAGACAGGCAGGATGAAGCGCCTAGATATCTGGACTCAGATTTTGAAAATTTAAAAATTTTCTCCAGGGTTACCATGGTCGAGTGGAAAAGCATCCAGAAGTAGCGCTTAACCCAGCCAAGATAGGCTGGATGAAGCGCCTGGACGTTGGACTTTTGCTTTGAAATTTTAAAAACTTTTTCCATGGTGGCAAGGTTGAGTGGAAAACAGTCCAAGAAGTAGCACCTTTCACGGCCAAGATTGGCTAGATGAAGCGCCTGGATGTTTGGCATTAAGTTTTGAATTCTTAAAAATTTTCTACCAGGGTTACCATGGTCGAGTGGAAAAGCGTCAAGAAGTAGCAATGAAATCAGCCAAGATCGGCTGGCTGAAGCGCCTGGATGTTTGGGCTCAGGTTTTGAAAGCTTAAAAATTTTCTCCAGGGTTACCAAGGGTCGAGGGGGAAATTGTCTGAGAAATCAAACCTAATCCGGCCAAGATTGGCTGGATGAAGCGCCTAGATATCGGGACTCAGGTTTTGAAAACTAAAAAATTTCCTCAGGGTGGCAGGGGTTGAATGGAAAAGAGTCCAAGAAGTAGCACCTTTCACGGCCAAGATTGGCTAGATGAAGCGCCTGGATGTTTGGCATTAAGTTTTGAATTCTTAAAAATTTTCTCTAGGGTTACCATGGTCGAGTGGAAAAGCGTCCAAGAAGTAGCACTTAACCCAGCCAAGATCGGCTGGATGAAGCGCCTGGACGTTTGGACTTTCGCTTTGAAAATTAAAAAATTTCCTCCAGAGTGGCAGTGGTTGAGTGGAAAAGAGTCCAAGAAGTAGCACCTTTCACAGCCAAGATTGGCTAGATGAAGCGCCTGAATGCTTGGCATTAAGTTTTGAATTCTTAAAAATTTTCTCCAGGGTTACTATGGTCGAGTGGAAAAGCGTCAAGAAGTAGCACTTAACCCAGCCAAGATCGGCTGGATGAAGCGCCTAGATATCGGGACTCAGGTTTTGAAAACTAAAAAATTTCCTCCAGGGTGGCAGGGGTTGAATGGAAAAGAGTCCAAGAAGTAACACCTTTCACGGCCAAGATTGGCTAGATGAAGCGCCTGGATGTTTGGCATTAAGTTTTGAATACTTAAAAATTTTCTCTAGGGTTACCATGGTCGAGTGGAAAAGCATCCAAGAAGTAGCACTTAACCCAGCCAAGATCGGCTGGATGAAGCGCCTGGACGTTTGGACTTTCGCTTTGAAAATTAAAAAATTTCCTCCAGAGTGGCAGTGGTTGAGTGGAAAAGAGTCCAAGAAGTAGCAGCTTTCACAGCCAAGAATGGCTAGATGAAGCGCCTGGATGTTTGGCATCAAGTTTTGAATTCTTAAAAATTTTCTCCAGGGTTACCATGGTCGAGTGGAAAAGCGTCCAAGAAGTAGCACTTAACCCAGCCAAGATCAGCTGGATGAAGTGCCTGGACGTTTGGCCTTTGCTTTGAAAGTTAAAAATTTCCTCCAGAGTGGCAGTGGTTGAGTGGAAAAGAGTCCAAGAATTAGCACCTTTCACGGCCAAGATTGGTTAGATGAACCGCCTGGATGTTTGGCATTAAATTTTGAATTCTTAAAAATTTTCTCCAGGGTTACCATAGTCGAGTGGAAAAGCGTCCAAGAAGTAGCAATTAACCCAGCCAAGCTCGGCTTGAAGAAGTGCCTGGACGTTTGGACTTTCGCTTTGAAAATTTAAATATTTCCTCTAGGTTGACTGAGGTTGAGTGGAAAAGAGTCCAAGAAGTAGCACCTTTCACGGCCAAGATTGGCTAGATGAAGCGCCTGGATGTTTGGCATTAAGTTTTGAATTCTTAAAATTTTCTCCAGGGTTACCATGGTCGAGTGGAAAAGCGTCAAGAAGTAGCACTTAACCCAGCCAAGATCGGCAGGATGAAATGCCTGGACATTTGGCGTTTCGCTTTGAAAATTAAAAAATTTCCTCCAGAGTGGCAGTGGTTGAGTGGAAAAGAGTCCAAGAAGTAGCACCTTTCACAGCCAAGATTGGCTAGATGAAGCGCCTGGATGCTTGGCATTAAGTTTTGAATTCTTAAAAATTTTCTCCAGGGTTACCATGGTCGAGTGGAAAAGCGTCCAGAAGTAGCACTTAACCCAGCCAAGATCAGCTGGATGAAGCGCCTAGATATCTGGACTCAGGTTTTGAAAATTAAAAATTTCCTCCAGGGTGGCAGGGGTTGAGTGGAAAAGAGTCCAAGAAGTAGCACCTTTCACGGACAAGGTTGGCTAGATGAAGCGCCTGGATGCTTGGCATTAGGTTTTGAATTCTTAAAAATTTTTCCAGGGTTACCATGGTAGAGTGGAAAAGCGTCAAGAAGTAGCACTTAACCCAGCCAAGATCGGCTGGATGAAGTGCCTAGGTGTCTGGACTCAGGTTTTGAAAATTAAAAAATTTCCTCCAGGGAGGCAGGGGTTGAATGGAAAAGAGTCCAAGAAGTAGCACCTTTCACAGCCAAGATTGGCTAGATGAAGCGCCTGGATGCTTGGCATTAAGTTTTGAATTCTTAAAAATTTTCTCCAGGGTTACCATGGTCGAGTGGAAAAGCGTCCAAGAAGTAGCACTTAACCCAGCCAAGATCGGCTGGATGAAGTGCCTAGATATCTGGACTCAGGTTTTGAAAATTAAAAATTTCCTCCAGGGTGGCAGGGGTTGAGTGGAAAAGAGTCCAAGAAGTAGCACCTTTCACGGACAAGGTTGGCTAGATGAAGCGCCTGGATGCTTGGCATTAGGTTTTGAATTCTTAAAAATTTTTCCAGGGTTACCATGGTAGAGTGGAAAAGCGTCCAAGAAGTAGCACTTAACCCAGCCAAGATCGGCTGGATGAAGTGCCTAGGTGTCTGGACTCAGGTTTTGAAAATTAAAAAATTTCCTCCAGGAGGCAGGGGTTGAATGGAAAAGAGTCAAAGAAGTAGCAAATTTCACGGCCAAGATTGGCTAGATGAAGCGCCTGGATGTTCGGCATTAAGTTTGGAATTCTTAAAAATTTTCTCCAGGGTTACCATGGTCGAGTGGAAAAGCATCCAAGAAGTAGCACTTAACCCATCCAAGCTCGGCTGGATGAAGTGCCTGGACGCTTTGGACTTTCGCTTTGAAAATTAAAAAAATTCCTCCAGGTTGACTGAGGTTGAGTGGAAAAGAGTCCAAGAAGTAGCACCTTTCACGGCCAACATTGGCTAGATGAAGCGCCTGGATGTTTGGCATTAAGCTTTGAATTCTTAAAAATTTTCTCCAGGGTTACCAAGTTCGAGTGGAAAAGCGTCCAAGAAGTAGCACTTAACCCAGCCAAGATCGGCTGGATGAAGTGCCTGGACGCTTGGCCTCTCGCTTTGAAAATTAAAAAATTTCCTCCAGAGTGGCAGTGGTTGAGTGGAAAAGAGTCCAAGAAGTAGCACCTTTCACAGCCAAGATTGGCTAGATGAAGCGCCTGGATGCTTGGCATTAAGTTTTGAATTCTTAAAAATTTTCTCCAGGGTTACTATGGTCGAGTGGAAAAGCGTCCAAAGAAGTAGCACTTAACCCAGCCAAGATCGGCTGGATGAAGCGCCTAGATATCGGGACTCAGGTTTTGAAAACTAAAAATTTCCTCCAGGGTGGCAGGGGTTGAACGGAAAAGAGTCCAAGAAGTAGCACCTTTCACGGCCAAGATTGGCTAGATGAAGCGCCTGGATGTTTGGCTTTAAGTTTTGAATTCTTAAAAATTTTCTCTAGGGTTACCATGGTCGAGTGGAAAAGCGTCCAAGAAGTAGCACTTAACCCAGCCAAGATCGGCTGGATGAAGCGCCTGGACGTTTGGACTTTCGCTTTGAAAATTAAAAAATTCCTCCAGAGTGGCAGTGGTTGAGTGGAAAAGAGTCCAAGAAGTAGCAGCTTTCACAGCCAAGAATGGCTAGATGAAGCGCCTGGATGTTTGGCATCAAGTTTTGAATTCTTAAAAATTTTCTCCACGGTTACCATAGTCGAGTGGAAAAGCGTCCAAGAAGTAGCACTTAACCCAGCCAAGCTCGGCTTGATGAAGTGCCTGGACGTTTGGACTTTCGCTTTGAAAATTTAAATATTTCCTCCAGGTTGACTGAGGTTGAGTGGAAAAGAGTCCAAGAAGTAGCACCTTTCACGGCCAAGATTGGCTAGATGAAGCGCCTGGATGTTTGGCATTAAGTTTTGAATTCTTAAAAATTTTCTCCAGGGTTACCATGGTCGAGTGGAAAAGCGTCCAAGAAGTAGCACTTAACCCAGCCAAGATC
Source organism: Puntigrus tetrazona (assembly GCF_018831695.1). Lineage (NCBI taxonomy): Eukaryota > Metazoa > Chordata > Actinopteri > Cypriniformes > Cyprinidae > Puntigrus > Puntigrus tetrazona. The sequence continues at coordinate 186,973 of NW_025048744.1, read as the reverse complement.
GGCTGGATGAAGTGCCTGGACGTTTGGCCTTTCGCTTTGAAAATTAAAAAATTTCCTCCAGAGTGGCAGTGGTTGAGTGGAAAAGAGTCCAAAAAGTAGCACCTTTCACAGCCAAGATTGGCTAGATGAAGCGCCTGGATGTTTGGTATTAAGTTTTGAATTCTTAAAAATTTTCTCCAGGGTTACCATGGTTGAGTGGAAAAGCGTCCAAGAAGTAGCACTTAAACCAGCCAAGATTGGCTGGATGAAGCGCCTGGACGTTTGGCCTTTCGCTTTGAAAATTTAAAAATTTTCTCCAGGGTGGCAGTGGTTGAGTGGAAAAGAGTCCAAGAAGTAGCACCTTTCACGGCCAAGATTGGCTAGATGAAGCGCCTGGATGTTTGGCATTAAGTTTTGAATTCTTAAAAATTTTCTCCAGGGTTACCATGGTCGAGTGGAAAAGCGTCCAAGAAGTATCACTTAACCCAGCCAAGATCGGGTGATGAAGTGCCTGGACGTTTGGACTTTCGCTTTGAAATTTTAAAAATTCTTCCAGGGTGGCAGTGGTTGAGTGGAAAAGAGTCCAAGAAGTAGCACCTTTCACGGCCAAGATTGGCTAGATGAAGCGCCTGGATGTTTGGGCTCAGGTTTTGAAAGCTTGAACATTTTCTCTAGGGTTACCATGGTCGAGGGGGAAATTGTCTGAGAAATCAAACCTATTCCGGCCAAGATCGGCTAGATTAAGTGCCTGGATGGCTGGACTCAGGTTTTGAAAATTAAAAAATTCCTCCAGGGAGGCAGTGGTTGAGTGGAAAAGAGTCCAAGAAGTAGCACCTTTCACGGCCAAGATTGGCTAGATGAAGCGCCTGGATGTTTGGCATTAAGTTTTGAATTCTTAAAAATTTTCTCCAGGGTTACCATGGTCGAGTGGAAAAGCGTCCAAGAAGTAGCACTTAACCCAGCCAAGATCGGCTGGATGAAGTGCCTGGACGTTTGGCCTTTCGCTTTGAAAATTAAAAAAATTTCCTCCAGAGTGGCAGTGGTTGAGTGGAAAAGAGTCCAAGAAGTAGCACCTTTCACAGCCAAGATTGGCTAGATGAAGCGCCTGGATGCTTGGCATTAGGTTTTGAATTCTTAAAAATTTTCTCCAGGGTTACCATGGTCAAGTGGAAAAGCATCCAAGAAGTAGCACTTAACCCAGCCAAGATCGGCTGGATGAAGCGCCTAGATATCTGGACTCAGGTTTTGAAAATTTAAAAACTTTCTCCAGGGTTACCATGGTCGAGTGGAAAAGCATCCAAGAAGTAGCGCTTAACACTGCCAAGATCGCCTGGATGAAGCGCCCGGACGTTTGGTTTTTTGCTTTGAAATTTTAAAAACTTTTTCCATGGTGGCAAGGGTTGAGTGGAAAACAGTCCAAGAAGTAGCACCTTTCACGGCCAAGATTGGCTAGATGAAGCGCCTGGATGTTTGGCATTAAGTTTTGAATTCTTAAAAATTTTCTCCAGGGTTACCATGGTCGAGTGGAAAAGCGTCCAAGAAGTAGCACTTAAATCAGCCAAGATCGGCTGGCTGAAGCGCCTGGATGTTTGGGCTCAGGTTTTGAAAGCTTAAAAATTTTCTCCAGGGTTACCATGGTCGAGTGGAAAAGCGTCCAAGAAGTAGCACTTAACCCAGCCAAGATTGGCTGGATGAAGCGCCTAGGTATCTGGACTCAGGTTTTGAAAAATAAAAAATTTCCTCCAGGGTGGCAGGGGTTGAATGGAAAAGAGTCTAAGAAGTAGCACTTTTCACGGCCAAGATTAGCTAGATGAAGCGCCTGGACGTTTGGCTTTTCGCTTCCAAAATTAAAAAATTTCCTCCAGGGTTACCATGGTTGAGGTGGAAATTGTCTGAGAAATCAAACCTATTCCGGCCAAGATCGGCTAGATGAAGCGCCTGGATGGCTGGACTTAGGTTTTGAAAATTAAAAAATTTCCTCCAGGGTGGCAGTGGTTGAGTGGAAAATAGTCCAAGAAGTAGCACCTTTCACGGACAAGATTGGCTAGATGAAGCGCCTGGATGTTTGGCATTAAGTTTTGAATTCTTAAAAATTTTCTCCAGGGTTACCATGGTCAAGTGGAAAAGCATCCAAGAAGTAGCACTTAACCCAGCCAAGATCGGCTGGATGAAGCACCTAGATATCTGGACTCAGGTTTTGAAAATTTAAAAATTTTCTCCAGGGTGTCAGGAGTTGAGTGGAAAATAGTCCAAGAAGTAGCACTTTCACGGCCAAGATTGGGTACATGAAGCGCCTGTATGTTTGGCATTACGTTTTGAATTCTTAAAAAGTTTCTCCAGGGTTACCATGGTCGAGTGGAAAAGCGTCAGAAGTAGCACTTAACCCAGCCGAGATCGGCTGGATGAAGCGCCCTAGATATCTGGACTCAGGTTTTGAAAATTAAAAATTTTCTCCAGGGTGGTAGGGGTTGAATGGAAAAGAGTCCAAGAAGTAGCACCTTTCACGGCCAAGATTGGCTAGATGAAGCGTCTGGATGTTTGGCATTAAGTTTTGAAATCTTAAAAATTTTCTCCAGGGTTACCATGGTCGAGTGGAAAAGCGTCCAAGAAGTAGCACTTAACCCAGCCAAGATAGGGTGATGAAGTGCCTGGACGTTTGGATTTTCGCTTTGAGAGTTTAAAAATTTCCTCCAGGTTGACTGGGGTTGAGTGGAAAAGAGTCCAAGAAGTAGCACCTTTCACGGCCAAGATTGGCTAGATGAAGCGCCTGGATGTTTGGCACAAAATTTTGAATTCTTTAAAAATTTCTCCAGGGTTACCATGATCTAGTGGAAAAGCTTTCAAGAAGTAGCACTTAACCCAGCCAAGATAGGCTGGATGAAACGCCTAGATATCTGGACTCAGGTTTTGAAAATTCAAAAATTTCCTTCAGGGTGGCAGGGGTTGAATGGAAAACAGTCCAAGAAGTAGCACTTTTCACGGCCAAGATTGGCTAGATGAAGCGCCTGGATGTTTGGCATTAAGTTTTGAATTCTTAAAAATTTTCTCCAGGGTTACCATGGTCGAGTGGAAAAGCGTCAAGAAGTAGCACTTAACCCAGCCAAGATAGGCAGGATGAAGCGCCTAGATATCTGGACTCAGGTTTTGAAAATTAAAAATTTTCTCCAGGGTTACCATGGTCGAGTGGAAAAGTGTCAAGAAGTAGCACTTAACCCAGCCAAGAACGGCTGGATGAAGCGCTTGGACGTTTGGACTTTCGCTTTGAAAATTAAAAAAAAATCCTCCAGGGATACCATGGTCGAGTGGAAAAGCGTCCAAGAAGTAGCACTTAACCCAGCCAAGATAGGCAGGATGAAGCGCCTAGATATCTGGACTCAGGTTTTGAAAATTAAAAAATTTTCTCCAGGGTTATCATGGTCAAGTGGAAAAGCGTCCAAGAAGTAGCACGTAACCCAGCCAAGATCGGCTGGAAGAAGCGCCTAGATATCTGCATTCAGGTTTTGGAAATTTAAAAATTTTCTCCAGGGTGGCAGGGGTTGAGTGGAAAAGAGTCCAAGAAGTAGCACCTTTCATGGCCAAGATTGGCTAGATGAAGCGCCTGGATGTTTGGCATTAAGTTTTGAATTCTTAAAAATTTTCTCCAGGGATACCATGATCGAGTGGAAAAGCGTCCAAGAAGTAGCACTTAACCCAGCCAAGATAGGCAGGATGAAGCGCCTAGATATCTGGACTCAGGTTTTGAATTCTTAAAAAATTTTCTCCAGGATTACCATGGTCGAGTGGAAAAGCGTCCAAGAAGTAGCACTTAACCCAGCCAAGACAGGCTGGATGAAGTGCCTGGACGTTTAGACTTTCGCTTTGAAAATTTAAAAATTTCCACCAGGGTGGCAGGGGTTGAGTGGATAAGTATCCAAGAAGTAGCACTTTTCACGGCCAAGATTGGCTAGATGAAGCGCCTGAAAGTTTGGCATTAAGTTTTGAATTCTTAAAAATTTTCTCCAGGGTTACCATGGTCTTGTGGAAAAGCGTCCAAGAAGTAGCACTTAACCCAGCCAAAATCGGCTGGATAAAGCGCATGGATGTTTGGGCTCAGGTTTTGAAAGCTTAAACATTTTCTCCAGGGTTACCATGGTCGAGGGGGAAATTGTCTGAGAAATCAAACCTATTCCGGCCAAGATCGGCTAGATGAAGCGCCTGGATGGCTGGACTTAGGTTTTGAAAATTAAAAAATTTCCTCCAGGGTGGCAGTGGTTGAGTGGAAAAGAGTCCAAGAAGTAGCACCTTTCACGGCCAAGATTGGCTAGATGAAGCGCCTGGATGTTTGGCATTAAGTTTTGAATTGTTAAAAATTTTCTCCAGGGTTAACATGGTCGAGTGGAAAAGCGTCAAGAAGTAGCACTTAACCCAGCCAAGATCGGCTGGATGAAGCGCCTAGATATCTGGACTCAGGTTTTGAAAATTAAAAAATTTGGATGCATGAAGCGCCTGGACGTTTGGACTTTTGCATTGAAAATTTAAAAATTTCCTCCAGGGTGGCAGGGGTTGAGTGGATAAGAATCCAAGAAGTAGCACCTTTCACGGCCAAGATTGGCTAGATGAAGCGCCTGGATGTTTGGCATTAAGTTTTGAATTCTTAAAAATTTTCTACCAGGGTTACCATGGTCGAGTGGAAAAGCGTCCAAGAAGTAGCACTTAACCCAGCCAAGATCGGCTGGATGAAGCGCCTGGATGTTTGGATTTTCGCTTTGAAAATTAAAAATTTCCTCCAGGGTGGCAGTGGTTGAGTGGAAAATAGTCCAAGAAGTAGCACCTTTCACGGCCAAGATTGGCTAGATGAAGCGCCTGGATGTTTGGCATTAAGTTTTGAATTCTTAAAAATTTTCTCCAGGGTTACCAAGGTCGAGTGGAAAAGCGTCCAAGAAGTAGCACTTAACCCAGCCAAGATCGGCTGGAAAAAGTGCCTGGACGTTTGGCCTTTCGCTTTGAAAATTAAAAAAATTTCCTCCAGAGTGGCAGTGGTTGAGTGGAAAAGAGTCCAAGAAGTAGCACCTTTCACAGCCAAGATTGGCTAGATGAAGCGCCTGGATGCTTGGCATTAAGTTTTGAATTCTTAAAAATTTTCTCCAGGGTTACCATGGTCAAGTGGAAAAGCGTCCAAGAAGTAGCACTTAACCCAGCCAAGCTCGGCTGGATGAAGCGCCTAGATATCTGGACTCAGGTTTTGAAAATTAAAAATTTCCCATGGTGGCAGGGGTTGAATGGAAAGAGTCCAAGAATTAGCACCTTTCACGGCCAAGATTGGCTGGATGAAGCGCCTGGATGTTTGGCATTAAATTTTGAATTCTTAAAAATTTTCTCCAGGGTTACCATTGTCGAGTGGAAAAGCGTCCAAGAAGTAGCACTTAACCCACCCAAGATAGGCTGGATGAAGCGCCTATATATCTGGACTCAGGTTTTGAAAATAAAAATTTCCTTCAGAGAGGCAGGGGTTGAATGGAAAAGAGTCCAAGAAGTAGCACATTTCACGGCCAAGATTGGCTAGATGAAGCGCCTGGATGTTCGGCATTAAGTTTGGAATTCTTAAAAATTTTCTCCAGGGTTACCATGGTCGAGTGGAAAAGCGTCCAAGAAGTAGCACTTAACCCAGCCAAGATCGGCTGGATGAAGTGCCTGGACGTTTGGACTTTCGCTTTGAAAATTAAAAAATTTCCTCCAGGTTGACTGAGGTTGAGTGGAAAAGAGTCCAAGAAGTAGCACCTTTCACGGCCAAGATTGGCTAGATGCAGCGCCTGGATGTTTGGCATTAAGTTTTGAATTCTTAAAAATTTTCTCCAGGGTTACCAAGGTCGAGTGAAAAAGCGTCCAAGAAGTAGCACTTAACCCAGCCAAGATCGGCTGGATGAAGTGCCTGGACGTTTGGCCTTTCGCTTTGAAAATTAAAATAATTTCCTCCAGAGTGGCAGTGGTTGAGTGGAAAAGAGTCCAAGAAGTAGCACCTTTCACAGCCAAGATTGGCTAGATGAAGCGCCTGGATGCTTGGCATTAAGTTTTGAATTCTTAAAAATTTTCTCTAGGGTTACCATGGTCGAGTGGAAAAGCGTCCAAGAAGTAGCACTTAACCCAGCCAAGATCAGCTGGATGAAGTGCCTGGACGTTTGGCCTTTCGCTCTGAAAATTAAAAAATTTTCTCCAGAGTGGCAGTGGTTGAGTGGAAAAGAGTCCAAGAAGTAGCACATTTCACGGCCAAGATTGGCTGGCTGAAGCGCCTGGATGTTTGGGCTCAGGTTTTGAAAGCTTAAAAATTTTCTTCAGGGTTATGTTGGGAAAAATCTTTGTTGTTTCCCTCCCAGGTTCAGGTCTGTCAATGATGAGACTTACTCTTAAATTTAAAATCTTAAGTTTAATAAAGTCAGAATAATTGAGACTGAGCTCAGGATACAGAACAACAGCATCAAGGCATGCAGGGCAGTCCTGTATGCTCACACTACATTTCACACAATATTTATATTCTTGTGCTTGGGTCTTCCTCCCATTCAGGGTGTCCTTCACAGAACCAGGTGCAGTTGTTTCTTCTCGACCAGTAGATGAGCTCAGCAGTCTCCATATCTTGTTTCTGTAGATAAGACATTTTGTACAGCACATACACACATAATATCAAAATGGAAAAACACATAATATCAAATGGAAAAACACAGCCTTTATGAGGCCTGGGCACAGTGCTTCTATTGAGTAAAACCTGTAAAACATAAATCCTTTAAAACATAAATCCCACAATTCCCTCTCTTGATCTCTCTAAAAGAGATCACAACCTTTGCTCCACTTCTTCCTCACAGTGAATCACCTGGTATAAGTCAAATTCCCACAGGCAATCTTTTCCTTTTTCCTTACCAGAGTTAGTTTTGCTTCTCCCCACCCCCTTATGACATCTCTTTTGTGTCTGCCTTGAGTCCTCCCCTCTCTTGTTCCATTCCACAGTATCAACGTTATTATTACTACAACAATTCCCACCCCCCAACATGTGACCACCTTGTTAACATTATCCCTCATGATTTAGCACCATAATTATTATCTGCTTGTTGTTTGTCTCCCTCCTCGGGTTGGTCTGTTGCCGTTTCCCCGTCTCCCGTCTCTTCTCCCTCTCTCTGACCTTCTCGAAGGTCAGCTCGAACTGTTGTCAGAAACCTGCTAGGGTCATAACAGAAACAGCAAGCAGACAAGTGAAACCATGTGTTACCTTTTCCAGCCAACTGTACGCAGTGCGAGGTTCGCGCAGTTATTTTCATTGGCTCTGACCACCTGGTGGCAGACCATTTTCGTTTCATTTGTTTCAGCCTCACCCACTGCTCGTCATGTCCTCTTTTCGTGTCCAATTCCTGTTGCTCTATTTCAGGCCAAAACTTCTGTGGCAAAAATGTATTAATAACAGCTCTTACTTTTTATTGGTAGGCCTTAGGTTTATCAGTGTACCCATCCCCAGGCATTGGGGCCCATGGGCCAGGAAATTGGCGTCCAGTGGTTAATTCAAAAGCAGTAAATCCAGTGGTTCTGTTTATTGAACATCTCACATACATTAAAGCTATTGGTAATGCTTCTACCCAATTCACAGAAGTGCTTGCACAGATTTTGGCTATTTTGTTTTTTATGGTCAGGTTCAGTCGTTCAACTTTACCTTGGCTTTTATTATGGTATACTCCTCCATATTAGTGCTTCTGGGAAGGATGCAGCTTGCTCTCTAATTATAAACTCAACACTCGTCTTTGTTGAAATTGTTTCTGGTATAGCACACCACTCACAGTTTTGCCCGTGGTTGTCACATCTAAATCTAAAGGTTGGCCATAGTCTGGGGTTTGTAGAGCAGCAGCCTTTGCCATGTCCCCTTTACGGTAATTAAGGCCTGTTCAGCCTCTGTTGTCAAATTCAATTCACCCTTACTTTTTTATTCCTATTTCCTTCACTAAAGCTCTAAATGTATACACAAAAATGCATTTGCCAGATCTATACAGTAGAAGTCGGTGTGTTCTGGGGTCAATCTGGTTAAAATGGTGTAAGGATTTGAAGTGGGCAGTTGTATTGTCATAACCCTCTCATTTATTTTTCTCAGGTCATTTACCATTCTATATTTCCCTGTGTAGTGTTTAATGACAGGCAGTATTGGGGTGTTCCACTCAGAGGTGGTCTCACACAGCACTCCCTTGTTCAATAGACTCTGAATGGTGGGGGCAATACCAGTCATGGCCTCACAATTATTTCTATACTGTCTCTCCTTTACCACTGTTGTTTTGTCTATTTCAAAAGACACTGGTTGAATATCACAATAACCCACATCCTCACTTCCTGTTGACCATAACTTTTCTGGTAGGTTGGCTAGCATCTCTTCTGCCCCTGGCCCATCCATTACAGCATTAGTCTTTTCTCTGTTTGACCTTAACTTCTCGTACCTGCCCTCACATATTTCTTCTATGTGTAGTCTGTGACCTCCTGTCATGTGCTATCTTTCCCAACCCTGTCTCTCATCTTCCCAATCTGCTGCCTGTTTTAGTCTTTTACCATGGGCCCTAAGGCCTTTGCTCCGTGGTGTTTACTTATCATTAAGGAAATGTGTGGTACAGAGACAGTTTTCATTTCAAACCAGTCATATTTTTCCTTACTTAACCTTACTTCCACAGCTACCCCTTCCTTTCCAATGTATATGACTGAGCCTTTCAGGTTGGTATCTCTTTGATCTACATTTTGGCTAAACTCTGTTGCATAAACCTCATCATTGCTTTTTGTCATAGTATAGAGTACAGTATAATGGGTCAGAAACTGTCAGGAAGTGTCTCAACAGGTCTGGTCTCTGGTTTATCAGCTGCCTAAAGTTGGTTTGTTCTGGATGCAGCACTCTGACCCAATAAATGTCCACTCCCACTCTTCCTGTTGTAGTTAATACCCATTGACCAGCTGCAGGTACTAGACCACCCTTAATGGAACAGTTTTGTGTTTTTCCATTTGGAAAAGTTAAAATTATGCCCTCTGGGCTACACAGAATTTTCACCCCAATTTTACTAACAGGTCTCGTCTGAGCAGAGCAGAGGGCACACTGGCAAAGCATAATAAAGTCCTTTCTCAACCATTCCAGCCTGATTGTATAGAAGTAGGCCCCAGTGTCCACTAAGGCCTGTACTGGCTGTCTGTTGACCAGTATAGTTAGGTAGGGCTCAGCCTCAGCCCCCTTACAGGTTCTCTGTTGGTCTCGTCAATAATCCGCCTGGTCTGCCTGGCCCCAGACTGGGCTTTGTCTGGGCACCTGTTGGTTGGTAGACCACGGGACATTTCTGGGGACACCTCTTCCTCTTCCCTGAGGCCCTCCTCTGACAGGAGCCCGTCCCCGTGCAGGAGGTTGTCCCCGTCTATTCAGTGGGCAGTCTTTTCTCCAGTGATCACCTGCTCCGCACAGATAGCACCCCTGCTCTCTCCCTGGTCTCCCGTAATTCCCCCTATAATTTTGGTTTTCCCACCCATTTCCATAAGGTGGCCAGTCCGGCAGCGGGTCATATGGATAATCATATGGGCCCTGAGGCTGATAGTTTGCTGCCCCTTGTGACACTTCCTGTCCCTTCATCCCCTGATTCATTACAGGCATTTGCAGAGCTCCCTCTCTAGGCTTCTTTTTATTCTTTTCTTTTTCTGCCTCTATTTGCAATTTTAGTAGTTGTGTTTTCAGTTTGTCTACTTCAGAATCCTCCCTTTCTTCTTTTTTCCATGGCTTTGTCTACATAGTAAATGAAATACCTGGCCCATGTCTCTCCACTACCCCCACACATTTCTGGACTGTTTTCTATTTGTTGTTTTGCTTTTTCTGGAACTCCCTTCACTACTGCCTGCCTGTAAAACTCTTTACAGATGTCACTGCAATCTGGGTGCTGCCCTGTCCTTTCTTCCCATTCAGGTTCTGTCCTATGCAGATATGCTTATTCAGATTCTTCTGCTCCTATCTTAAATTTGATAGATTGATAAGTCATTTTTGGTGTTGGATATAGGTTTGTAAGAGCCCTGCTTATTTGGGTAATTACTTTTGACAGTGGTTTCTCATTGGCCATGTCTTCTATTCTAGCTTCATCCTCTAAAGTAGTCATCTGGGTTCTGGTAAGCAGATGTCCCATTAGGGCCCTAAAGTCCCCTATTGCTAGTTCATTACCATGGGTTAATGTGGTCAGTTTATTTAACCATCTCATTCCACCCTTAGTTAGATCTGGCAATTTCTGCAGTACTGCATTCATGTCTGCATTTCCCCATGGTCTATACTCTGGATTCTGTTGTCCTCCTATTCTGTACAGTGGATACTGGGTTGGGTATGTTGTTCTAACCCCATGTCTTTCTTTAAATTTAAGGCTTGTAATAAGGTTGTTCCTGAGGCACCTCCTTCTCCTTTGTGGGGGCTGGTAGCTGTACCAGCCCTCTGTTGGGCCTGTGCCGCCTGTTTATAACCCCAGTCTATGTCCAGCTCATATCCAGTGATTGTTACACTATCCTTTTCTTCACCCTGACCTTTAGCTAGGCTTAGCCCTTTCATTGAATCTTCCCTACATTCTTCTCTGATTTCCCTTTCCCTACTTTCGAGTTCTGCCCTCAGCATTCTGACATTTTCCTCCTCATGTATACTTTCTCCTCCATACAGACTACCTACTCTGCTTCCACATGCTGCCTCCTCCTTATCCACACCCGTCAGTCTCTTCCTTTCTCCAGTCAGCTGCCCTACGTGTCGCTCTAATTCCACTACTTCCTGAGTTCTCTGAAGTATTTCTCTGTCTAAACTACTGTTAATGATTGAACTCATGGGTTGTTTTGTCAGTTCTTCATTTATTAGCTCTCTTACTCTTTTTCTTCTTCAAACCTAGCCTCCTCACTTTGTTCTACCTCAACTGTCCCTCCTGTCAGGACAAACCTTCCATTTTTATTTGCCTGTTTGGTTGTCGTGGACACTTCCCTGCCACAACATGCATCACAGGCAGCATTAAAGGAGCGGAAGGGGACTTTTCTGCATAAGGGGGTGGCCTAGGTTTTTCTTCTTCTGATTGTTTCTCATTAATAGCTGTAATTTTTACCCTGCAGACCATAACACTTTTTATTCTGCTCCATATTCTAGTCTGATAGGCCTTTTCTTTCACCTCTTTTTCTAATTTCCCTTTAGTAAAAAATGTTGCAGCTTGCCTGTTCTGTACCGCCATTTTATGCTCTTTGTCTGCTCTTTCTTCTTCTCTCATTATGGCCTTTAATAGTTCCCTTTTGTTCTCAGTGGAATTGTCCCACCCATTAATACACTCTAATTGCTTCCATGCCTTTTCTAATTCTCTTGTCACCCTTGGTTTTTCTTTAATTTCAGCCTGTGCCAACATTTGTCTACTCAATTTATCCCATACTTCCTTATAGGTAGTCATTTTATCAGTTTATATTTTACCCTAGTCCAATTACACTTCTCACAATTTGGATTATGACCAAACAGTCTGCACCATCAGGTTATTGGGGTGTTTGTATGTCTAACTTTTCTATGCTTCCCTATGGGTACTAATTGGCTTTTTATTATATAATCTAACACCACCTATTTTCCCAGGATCAATGTCCTTAATACAGAAACCACTGTGTGTGTACTGCTTCTTTCACTCTTGTTTTATTTTTGTCATTCAGTGTCCCAATCTCTTGGGCTCATACATTCAGCTTTCTCCGCACTTGAGGCCAAACCCTCGCGTCCGTTCCTACCGGGTCACACTTAAGTGACGGTCTAGAGAGGTGCGCGACAATTTGGTCTCAAAATACTCGAGATCAGCTTATCTCATTCACACACACACTCAGGTACACACACAGATCGATATAACACCACACTTCACAATATTTCTTCTATACCTTTTTGTACCACGCCGGGTTTTACAAACTGTATTTTACCACGCCGGGTTTCACAAACTGCAACTTACCACGCGGGTTTCACAAACTGTAGAGTACCACGCCGGGTTTCACGAACTGTAAGTTACCACGCTGGTTTCACGAAATCACCCTTTTAGTGAATTTCAACCTTGCCAGGACATTAATTTTACAGCTCAACCATGCCAGGAAATTAATACTACAGTTCAACCTTGCCAGGAAATTACCTTTTGCAGTTCAACCTTGTCAGGAAATTACTTATACAGTTCAACCTTTCTAAAAGGACATTACCATTTTTCTAGTCATTTTGACTGCATTTACTTCTTTAAATCTTTTTGAATTCGTCAATTATTCTGATTTCAATATAAAGAAAACCACTGGTGCCTCCACCACTTCAACCAGATAATTTAGAGTAATCAATCCTGCAGTTCTTTTATGAAAAAGGTGACTGCTTACCTGTTTCGTTGTTCAGTACTGATGGTTGAAGCAGAGGATTCCCAGCAGAGACCTCGTCTCAGACAGATCCGGGTGCCCCCTCCAAATTGTTGGGAAAAATCTTTGTTGTTTCCCTCCCAGGTTCAGGTCTGTCAATGATGAGACTTACTCTTAAATTTAAAATCTTAAGTTTAATAAAGTCAGAATAATTGAGACTGAGCTCAGGATACAGAACAACAGCATCAAGGCATGCAGGGCAGTCCTGTATGCTCACACTACATTTCACACAATATTTATATTCTTGTGCTTGGGTCTTCCTCCCATTCAGGGCGTCCTTCACAGAACCAGGTGCAGTTGTTTCTTCTCGACCAGTAGATGAACTCAGCAGTCTCCATATCTTGTTTCTGTAGATAAGACATTTTGTACAGCACATACACACATAATATCAAAATGGAAAAACACATAATATCAAATGGAAAAACACAGCCTTTATGAGGCCTGGGCACAGTGCTTCTATTGAGTAAAACCTGTAAAACATAAATCCTTTAAAACATAAATCCCACAGTTACCAAGGGTCGAGGGGGAAATTGTCTGAGAAATCAAACCTAATCCGGCCAAGATCGGCTGGATGAAGTGCCTGGACGTTTGGCCTTTCGCTTTGAAAATTTAAAAATTTCCTCCAGAGTGGCAGTGGTTGAGTGGAAAAGAGTCCAAGAAGTAGCACCTTTCACAGCCAAGATTGGCTAAATGAAGCGCCTGGATGTTTGGCATTAAGTTTTGAATTCTTAAAAATTTTCTCCAGGGTTACCAAGGTCGAGTGGAAAAGCATCCAAGAAGTAGCACTTAACCCAGCCAAGATCGGCTGGATGAAGTGCCTGGACGTTTGGCCTTTCGCTTTGAAAATTAAAAAAAATTTCCTCCAGAGTGGCAGTGGTTGAGTAGAAAAGAGTCCAAGAAGTAGCACCTTTCACAGCCCAGATTGGCTAGATGAAACGCCTGGATGCTTGGCATTAAGTTTTGAATTCTTAAAAATTTTCTCCAGGGTTACCATGGTCAAGTGGAAAAGCGTCCAAGAAGTAGCACTTAACCCAGCCAAGATCGGCTGGATGAAGCGCCTAGATATCTGGACTCAGGTTTTGAAAATTTAAAAATTTTCTCCAGGGTTACCATGGCCGAGTGGAAAAGCATCCAAGAAGTAGCGCTTAACCCAGCCAAGATAGGCTGGATGAAGCGCCTATATATCTGGACTCAGGTTTTGAAAATTTAAAATCTTTCTCCAGGGTTACCATGGTAGAGTGGAAAAGCATCCAAGAAGTAGCGCTTAACACTGCCAAGATCGCCTGGATGAAGCGCCTGGACGTTTGGACTTTTGCTTTGAAATTTTAAAAACTTTTTCCATGGTGGCAAGGGTTGAGTGGAAAACAGTCCAAGAAGTAGCACATTTCACGGCCAAGATTGGCTAGATGAAGCGCCTGGATGTTCGGCGTTAAGTTTGGAATTCTTAAAAATTTTCTCCAGGGTTACCATGGTCGAGTGGAAAAGCGTCCAAGAAGTAGCACTTAACCCAGCCAAGCTCGGCTGGATGAAGTGCCTGGACGTTTGGACTTTCGCTTTGAAAATTAAAACATTTCCTCCAGGTTGACTGAGGTTGAGTGGAAAAGAGTCCAAGAAGTAGCACCTTTCACAGCCAAGATTGGCTAGATGAAGCGCCTGGATATCTGGACTCAGGTTTTGAAAATTAAAAAATTTCCTCCATGGTGGCAGGGGTTGAATGGAAAAGAGTCCAAGAATTAGCACCTTTCACGGCCAAGATTGGCTAGATGAAGCGCCTGGATGTTTGGCATTAAATTTTGAATTCTTAAAAATTTTCTCCAGGGTTACCATTGTCGAGTGGAAAAGCGTCAAGAAGTAGCACTTAACCCACCTAAGATAGGCTGGATGAAGCGCCTAGATATCTGGACTCAGGTTTTGAAAATTTAAAAATTTTTCTCCAGGGTTACCATGGTCTAGTGGAAAAGCATCCAAGAAGTAGCGCTTAACACTGCCAAGATCGCCTGGATGAAGCGCCTGGACGCTTGGACTTTTGCTTTGAAATTTTAAAAACTTTTTCCATGGTGGCAAGGGTTGAGTGGAAAACAGTCCAAGAAGTAGCACCTTTCACGGCCAAGATTGGCTAGATGAAGCGCCTGGATGTTTGGCATTAAGTTTTGAATTCTTAAAAATTTTCTCCAGGGTTACCATGGTTGAGTGGAAAAGCGTCCAGAAGTAGCACTTAATCCAGCCAAGATCGGCTGGATGAAGCGCCTAGATATCTGGACTCTGGTTTTGAAAATTAAAAATTTCTCCAGGGTGGCAGGGGTTGAGTGGAAAAGAGTCCAAGAAGTAGCACCTTTCACGGACAAGATTGGCTAGATGAAGCGCCTGGATGCTTGGCATTAAGTTTTGAATTCTTAAAAATTTTTCCAGGGTTACCATGGTAGAGCGGAAAAGCGTCCAAGAAGTATCACTTAACCCAGCCAAGATCGGCTGGATGAAGTGCCTAGGTGTCTGGACTCAGGTTTTGAAAATTAAAAATTCCTCCAGAGAGGCAGGGTTGAATGGAAAAGAGTCCAAGAAGTAGCACATTTCACGGCCAAGATTGGCTAGATGAAGCGCCTGGATGTTTGGCATTAAGTTTTGAATTCTTAAAAATTTTCTCCAGGGTTACCAAGGTCGAGTGGAAAAGCGTCCAAGAAGTAGCACTTAACCCACCCAAGATAGGCTGGATGAAGCGCCTAGATATCTGGACTCAGGTTTTGAAAATTTAAAAATTTTCTCCAGGGTTACCATGGTCGAGTGGAAAAGCATCCAAGAAGTAGCGCTTAACCCAGCCAAGATAGGCTGGATGAAGCGCCTATATATCTGGACTCAGCTTTAACTCAGGTTTAAAAACTTTCTCCAGGGTTACCAAGGGTCGCGGGGGAAATTGTCTGAGAAATCAAACCTAATCCGGCCAAGATCGGCTGGATGAAGCGCCTAGATATCGGGACTCAGGTTTTGAAAACTAAAAATTTTCTCCAGGGTGGCAGGGGTTGAATGGAAAAGAGTCCAAGAAGTAGCACCTTTCACGGCCAAGATTGGCTAGATGAAGTGCCTGGATGTTTGGCATTAAGTTTTGAGTTCTTAAAAATTTTCTCTAGGGTTACCATGGTCGAGTGGAAAAGTGTCCAAGAAGTAGCACTTAACCCAGCCAAGATCGGCTGGATGAAGCGCCTGGACGTTGGGCTTTCGCTTTGAATTAAAAATTTCCTCCAGAGAGGCAGTGGTTGAGTGGAAAAGAGTCCAAGAAGTAGCAGCTTTCACGGCCAAGAATGGCTAGATGAAGCGCCTGGATGTTTGGCATCAAGTTTTGAATTCTTAAAAATTTTCTCCAGGGTTACCATAGTCGAGTGGAAAAGCGTCCAAGGAGTAGCACTTAACCCAGCCAAGCTCGGCTTGATGAAGTGCCTGGACGTTTGGACTTTCGCTTTGAAAATTTAAAAATTTCCTCCAGGTTGACTGAGGTTGAGTGGAAAAGAGTCCAAGAAGTAGCACCTTTCACGGCCCAAGATTGGCTAGATGAAGCGCCTGGATGTTTGGCATTAAGTTTTGAATTCTTAAAAATTTTCTCCAGGGTTACCATGGTCGAGTGGAAAAGCGTCCAAGAAGTAGCACTTAACCCAGCCAAGATCAGCTGGATGAAGTGCCTGGACGTTTGGCCTTTCGCTTTGAAAATTAAAAAATTTCCTCCAGAGTGGCAGTGGTTGAGTGGAAAAGAGTCCAAGAAGTAGCACCTTTCACAGCCAAGATTGGCTAGATGAAGCGCCTGGATGCTTGGCACTAAGTTTTGAATTCTTAAAGATTTTCTCCAGGGTTACCATGGTTAACGAGGAAATTGTCTGAGAAATCAAACCTATTCCGGCCAAGATCGGCTAGATGAAGCGCCTGGATGGCTGGACTTAGGTTTTGAAAATTAAAAAATTTCCTCCAGGGTGGCAGTGGTTGAGTGGAAAAGAGTCCAAGAAGTAGCAGCTTTCACGGCCAAGAATGGCTAGATGAAGCGCCTGGATGTTTGGCATCAAGTTTTGAATTCTTAAAAATTTTCTCCAGGGTTACCATAGTCGAGTGGAAAAGCGTCCAAGAAGTAGCAATTAACCCAGCCAAGCTCGGCTTGAAGAAGTGCCTGGACGTTTGGACTTTCGCTTTGAAAATTTAAATATTTCCTCTAGGTTGACTGAGGTTGAGTGGAAAAGAGTCCAAGAAGTAGCACCTTTCACGGCCAAGATTGGCTAGATGAAGCGCCTGGATGCTTGGCATTAAGTTTTGAATTCTTAAAAATTTTCTCCAGGGTTACCAAGGTCGAGTGGAAAAGCGTCTAAGAAGTAGCACTTAACCCAGCCAAGATCGGCTGGATGAAGTGCCTGGACGTTTGGCCTTTCGCTTTAAAAATTAAAAAATTTCCTCCAGAGTGGCAGTGGTTGAGTGGAAAAGAGTCCAAGAAGTAGCACCTTTCACAGCCAAGATTGGCTAGATGAAGCGCCTGGATGCTTGGCATTAAGTTTTGAATTCTTAAAAATTTTCTCCAGGGTTACTATGGTCGAGTGGAAAAGCGTCCAAGAAGTAGCACTTAACCCAGCCAAGATCGGCTGGATGAAGCGCCTAGATATCGGGACTCAGGTTTTGAAAACTAAAAAATTTCTTCCAGGGTGGCAGGGGTTGAATGGAAAAGAGTCCAAGAAGTAGCACCTTTCACGGCCAAGATTGGCTAGATGAAGCGCCTGGATGTTTGGCATTAAGTTTTGAATTCTTAAAAATTTTCTCTAGGGTTACCATGGTCGAGTGGAAAAGCGTCCAAGAAGTAGCACTTAACCCAGCCAAGATCGGCTGGATGAAGCGCCTGGACGTTTGGACTTTCGCTTTGAAAATTAAAAAATTTCCTCCAGAGTGGCAGTGGTTGAGTGGAAAAGCATCCAAGAAGTAGCGCTTAACCCAGCCAAGATAGGCTGGATGAAGCGCCTGGACGTTTGGACTTTTGCTTTAAAATTTTAAAAACTTTTTCCATGGTGGCAAGGGTTGAGTGGAAAACAGTCCAAGAATTAGCACCTTTCACGCCAAGATTGGCTAGATGAAGCGCCTGGATGTTTGGCATTAAGTTTTGAATTCTTAAAAAATTTTCTCCAGGGTTACCATGGTCGAGTGGAAAAGCGTCCAAGAAGTAGCACTGAAATCAGCCAAGATCGGCTGGCTGAAGCGCCTGGATGTTTGGGCTCAGGTTTTGAAAGCTTAAAAATTTTCTCCAGGGTTACCATGGGTCGAGGGGAAAATTGTCTGAGAAATCAAACCTAATCCGGCCAAGATTGGCTGGATGAAGCGCCTAGATATCGGGACTCAGGTTTTGAAAACTAAAAAAATTTCCTCCAGGGTGGCAGGGGTTGAATGGAAAAGAGTCCAAGAAGTAGCACCTTTCACGGTCAAGATTGGCTAGATGAAGCGCCTGGATGTTTGGCATTAAGTTTTGAATTCTTAAAAATTTTCTCTAGGGTTACCATGGTCGAGTGGAAAAGCGTCCAAGAAGTAGCACTTAACCCAGCCAAGATCGGCTGGATGAAGCGCCTGGACGTTTGGACTTTCGCTTTGAAAATTAAAAATTTCCTCCAGAGTGGCAGTGGTTGAGTGGAAAAGAGTCCAAGAAGTAGCACCTTTCACAGCCAAGATTGGCTAGATGAAGCGCCTGGATGCTTGGCATTAAGTTTTGAATTCTTAAAAATTTTCTCCAGGGTTACTATGGTCGAGTGGAAAAGCGTCCAAGAAGTAGCACTTAACCCAGCCAAGATCGGCTGGATGAAGCGCCTAGATATCGGGACTCAGGTTTTGAAAACTAAAAATTTCCTCCAGGGTGGCAGGGGTTGAATGGAAAAGAGTCCAAGAAGTAGCACCTTTCACGGCCAAGATTGGCTAGATGAAGCGCCTGGATGTTTGGCATTAAGTTTTGAATTCTTAAAAATTTTCTCTAGGGTTACCATGGTCGAGTGGAAAAGCGTCCAAGAAGTAGCACTTAACCCAGCCAAGATCGGCTGGATGAAGCGCCTGGATGTTTGGACTTTCGCTTTGAAAATTAAAAATTTCCTCCAGAGTGGCAGTGGTTGAGTGGAAAAGAGTCCAAGAAGTAGCAGCTTTCACAGCCAAGATTGGCTAGATGAAGCGCCTGGATGCTTGGCACTAAGTTTTGAATTCTTAAAGATTTTCTCCAGGGTTACCATGGTTAACGAGGAAATTGTCTGAGAAATCAAACCTATTCCAGCCAAGATTGGTTGGATGAAGCGCCTAGATATCGGGACTCAGGTTTTGAAAACTAAAAAATTCCTCCAGGGTGGCAGGGGTTGAATGGAAAAGAGTCCAAGAATTAGCACCTTTCACGGCCAAGATTGGCTGGATGAAGCGCCTGGATGTTTGGCATTAAATTTTGAATTCTTAAAAATTTTCTCCAGGGTTACCATTGTCGAGTGGAAAAGCGTCCAAGAAGTAGCACTTAACCCACCCAAGATAGGCTGGATGAAGCGCCTATATATCTGGACTCAGGTTTTGAAAATAAAAAATTTCCTCCAGAGAGGCAGGGGTTGAATGGAAAAGAGTCCAAGAAGTAGCACATTTCACGGCCAAGATTGGCTAGATGAAGCGCCTGGATGTTCGGCATTAAGTTTGGAATTCTTAAAAATTTTCTCCAGGGTTACCATGGTCGAGTGGAAAAGCGTCCAAGAAGTAGCACTTAACCCAGCCAAGATCGGCTGGATGAAGTGCCTGGACGTTTGGCCTTTAGCTTTGAAAATTAAAAAATTTCTCCAGAGTGGCAGTGGTTGAGTGGAAAAGAGTCCAAGAAGTAGCACCTTTCACAGCCAAGATTGGCTAGATGAAGCGCCTGGATGCTTGGCATTAGGTTTTGAATTCTTAAAAATTTTCTCCAGGGTTACCATGGTCAAGTGGAAAAGCATCCAAGAAGTAGCACTTAACCCAGCCAAGATCGGCTGGATGAAGAGCCTAGATAACTGGACTCAGGTTTTGAAAATTTAAAAAC
Source organism: Puntigrus tetrazona (assembly GCF_018831695.1). NCBI lineage: Eukaryota > Metazoa > Chordata > Actinopteri > Cypriniformes > Cyprinidae > Puntigrus > Puntigrus tetrazona. The sequence continues at coordinate 167,574 of NW_025048744.1, read as the reverse complement.
TTTCTCCAGGGTTACCATGGTCGAGTGGAAAAGCATCAAGAAGTAGCGCTTAACACTGCCAAGATCGCTTGGATGAAGCGCCTGGATGTTTGGTTTTTGCTTTGAAATTTTAAAAACTTTTTCCATGGTGGCAAGGGGTTGAGTGGAAAACAGTCCAAGAAGTAGCACCTTTCACGGCCAAGATTGGCTAGATGAAGCGCCTGGATGTTTGGCATTAAGTTTTGAATTCTTAAAAATTTTCTCCAGGGTTACCATGGTCGAGTGGAAAAGCGTCCAAGAAGTAGCACTTAAATCAGCCAAGATCGGCTGGCTGAAGCGCCTGGATGTTTGGGCTCAGGTTTTGAAAGCTTAAAATTTTCTCCAGGGTTACCATGGTCGAGTGGAAAAGCGTCCAAGAAGTAGCACTTAACCCAGCCAAGATTGGCTGGATGAAGCGCCTAGGTATCTGGACTCAGGTTTTGAAAAATAAAAAATTTCCTCCAGGGTGGCAGGGGTTGAATGGAAAAGAGTCTAAGAAGTAGCACTTTTCACGGCCAAGATTGGCTAGATGAAGCGCCTGGATGTTTGGCATTACGTTTTGAATTCTTAAAAGGTTTCTCCAGGGTTACCATGGTCGAGTGGAAAAGCGTCAAGAAGTAGCACTTAACCCAGCCAAGATCGGCTGGATGAAGCGCTTAGATATCTGGACTCAGGTTTTGAAAATTAAAAATTTCTCCAGGGTGGCAGGGGTTGAATGGAAAAGAGTTCAAGAAGTAGCACTTTTCACGGCCAAGATTAGCTAGATGAAGCGCCTGGACGTTTGGCTTTTCGCTTCGAAAATTAAAAAATTTCCTCCAGGGTGGCAGTGGTTGAGTGGAAAAGAGTCCAAGAAGTAGCACCTTTCACGGCCAAGATTGGCTAGATGAAGCACCTGGATGTTTGGCATCAAGTTTTAAATTCTTAAAAATTTTCTACCAGGTTTACCATGGTCGAGTGGAAAAGCGTCCAAGAAGTAGCACTTAACCCAGCCAAGATCGGCTGGCTGAAGAGCCTGGATGTTTGGGCTCAAGTTTTGAAAGCTAAACATTTTCTCCAGGGTTACCATGGTTGAGGACGAAATTGTCTGAGAAAACAAACCTATTCCCAGCCAAGATCGGCTAGATGAAGTGCCTGGATGGCTGGACTTAGGTTTTGAAAATTAAAAAATTTCTCCAGGGTGGCAGTGGTTGAATGGAAAATAGTCCAAGAAGTAGCACTTTTCACGGACAAGATTGGCTAGATGAAGCTCCTGGATGTTTGGCATTAAGTTTTGAATTCTAAAAATTTTCTCCAGGGTTACCATGGTCGAGTGGAAAAGCGTCCAAGAAGTAGCACTTAACCCAGCCAAGATCGGCTGGATGAAGCGCTTAGATATCTGGACTCAGGTTTTGAAAATTAAAAATTTCTCCAGGGTGGCAGGGGTTGAATGGAAAAGAGTTCAAGAAGTAGCACTTTTCACGGCCAAGATTAGCTAGATGAAGCGCCTGGACGTTTGGCTTTTCGCCTTGAAAATTAAAAATTTCTCCAGGGTGGCAGTGGTTGAGTGGAAAGAGTCCAAGAAGTAGCACCTTTCACGGCCAAGATTGGCTAGATGAAGCACCTGGATGTTTGGCATCAAGTTTTAAATTCTTAAAAATTTTCTACCAGGGTTACCATGGTCGAGTGGAAAAGCGTCCAAGAAGTAGCACTTAACCCAGCCAAGATCGGCTGGCTGAAGAGCCTGGATGTTTGGGCTCAAGTTTTGAAAGCTTAAACATTTTCTCCAGGGTTACCATGGTTGAGGACGAAATTGTCTGAGAAAAACAAACCTATTCCGCCAAGATCGGCTAGATGAAGTGCCTGGATGGCTGGACTTAGGTTTTGAAAATTAAAAATTTCTCTCCAGGGTGGCAGTGGTTGAATGGAAAATAGTCCAAGAAGTAGCACTTTTCACGGACAAGATTGGCTAGATGAAGCTCCTGGATGTTTGGCATTAAGTTTTCAATTCTTAAAAATTTTCTCCAGGGTTACCATGGTCGAGTGGAAAAGCGTCCAAGAAGTAGCACTTAACCCAGCCAAGATCGGCTGGATGAAGCGCCTAGGTATCTGGACTCAGGTTTTGAAAATTAAAAATTTCCTCCAGGGTGGCAGGGGTTGAATGGAAAAGAGTTCAAGAAGTAGCACTTTTCACGGCCAAGATTAGCTAGATGAAGCGCCTGGACGTTTGGCTTTTCGCTTCGAAAATTAAAAAATTTCCTCCAGGGTGGCAGTGGTTGAGTGGAAAAGAGTCCAAGAAGTAGCACCTTTCACGGCCAAGATTGGCTAGATGAAGCACCTGGATGTTTGGCATCAAGTTTTAAATTCTTAAAAATTTTCTACCAGGGTTACCATGGTCGAGTGGAAAAGCGTCCAAGAAGTAGCACTTTTCACGGACAAGATTGGCTAGATGAAGCTCCTGGATGTTTGGCATTAAGTTTCAATTCTTAAAAATTTTCTCCAGGGTTACCATGGTCGAGTGGAAAAGCGTCCAAGAAGTAGCACTTAACCCAGCCAAGATCGGCTGGATGAAGCGCTAGATATCTGGACTCAGGTTTTGAAAATTAAAAATTTCTCCAGGGTGGCAGGGGTTGAATGGAAAAGAGTTCAAGAAGTAGCACTTTTCACGGCCAAGATTAGCTAGATGAAGCGCCTGGACGTTTGGCTTTTCGCCAAAAATTAAAAATTTTCTCCAGGGTGGCAGTGGTTGAGTGGAAAAGAGTCCAAGAAGTAGCACCTTTCACGGCCAAGATTGGCTAGATGAAGCACCTGGATGTTTGGCATCAAGTTTTAAATTCTTAAAAATTTTCTACCAGGGTTACCATGGTCGAGTGGAAAGGCATCCAAGAAGTAGCACTTTTCACGGACAAGATTGGCTAGATGAAGCTCCTGGATGTTTGGCATTAAGTTTCGAATTCTTAAAAATTTTCTCCAGGGTTACCATGGTCGAGTGGAAAAGCGTCCAAGAAGTAGCACTTAACCCAGCCAAGATCGGCTGGATGATGGCGCTTAGATATCTGGACTCAGGTTTTGAAAATTAAAAATTTCCTCCAGGGTGGCAGGGGTTGAATGGAAAAGAGTTCAAGAAGTAGCACTTTTCACGCCAAGATTAGCTAGATGAAGCGCCTGGACGCTTGGCTTTTTCGCTTGAAAATTAAAAATTTCCTCCAGGGTGGCAGTGGTTGAGTGGAAAAGAGTGCAAGAAGTAGCACCTTTCACGGCCAAGATTGGCTAGATGAAGCACCTGGATGTTTGGCATCAAGTTTTAAATTCTTAAAAATTTTCTACCAGGGTTACCATGGTCGAGTGGAAAAGCGTCCAAGAAGTAGCACTTAACCCAGCCAAGATCGGCTGGCTGAAGAGCCTGGATGTTTGGGCTCAAGTTTTGAAAGCTTAAACATTTTCTCCAGGGTTACCATGGTTGAGGAGGAAATTGTCTGAGAAAACAAACCTATTCCGGCCAAGATCGGCTAGATGAAGCGCCTGGATGTTTGGCATTAAGTTTTGAATTCTTAAAAATTTTCTCCAGGGTTACCATGGTCGAGTGGAAAAGCGTCCAAGAAGTAGCACTTAAATCAGCCAAGATCGGCTGGCTGAAGCGCCTGGATGTTTGGGCTCAGGTTTTGAAAGCTTAAAAATTTTCTCCAGGGTTACCATGGTCGAGTGGAAAAGCGTCCAAGAAGTAGCACTTAACCCAGCCAAGATCGGCTGGATGAAGTGCCTGGACGTTTGGCCTTTCTTTTGAAAATTAAAAAATTTCCTCCAGAGTGGCAGTGGTTGAGTGGAAAAGAGTCCAAGAAGTAGCACCTTTCACAGCCAAGATTGGCTAGATGAAGCTCCTGGATGCTTGGCATTAAGTTTTGAATTCTTAAAAATTTTCTCCAGGGTTACCATGGTTGAGGTGGAAATTGTCTGAGAAATCAAACCTATTCCGGCCAAGATCGGCTAGATGAAGCGCCTGGATGGCTGGACTTAGGTTTTGAAAATTAAAAAATTTCTCCAGGGTGGCAGTGGTTGAGTGGAAAATAGTCCAAGAAGTAGCACCTTTCACGGACAAGATTGGCTAGATGAAGCGCCTGGATGTTTGGCATTAAGTTTTGAATTCTTAAAAATTTTCTCCAGGGTTACCATGGTCAAGTGGAAAAGCATCCAAGAAGTAGCACTTAACCCAGCCAAGATCGGCTGATTGAAGCACCTAGATATCTGGACTCAGGTTTTGAAAATTTAAAAATTTTCTCCAGGGTGTCAGGAGTTGAGTGGAAAATAGTCCAAGAAGTAGGACTTTCACGGCCAAGATTGGGTACATGAAGCGCCTGTATGTTTGGCATTACGTTTTGAATTCTTAAAAAGTTTCTCCAGGGTTACCATGGTCGAGTGGAAAAGCGCCCAAGAAGTAGCACTTAACCCAGCCGAGATCGGCTGGATGAAGCGCCTAGATATCTGGACTTAGGTTTTGAAAATTAAAAATTTTCTCCAGGGTGGTAGGGGTTGAATGGAAAAGAGTCCAAGAAGTAGCACCTTTCACGGCCAAGATTGGCTAGATGAAGCGCCTGGATGTTTGGCATTAAGTTTTGAAATCTTAAAAATTTTCTCCAGGGTTACCATGGTCGAGTGGAAAAGCGTCCAAGAAGTAGCACTTAACCCAGCCAAGATAGGGTGATGAAGTGCCTGGACGTTTGGATTTTCGCTTTGAGAGTTTAAAAATTTCCTCCAGGTTGACTGGGGTTGAGTGGAAAAGAGTCCAAGAAGTAGCACCTTTCACGGCCAAGATTGGCTAGATGAAGCGCCTGGATGTTTGGCATAAAATTTTGAATTCTTTAAAAATTTCTCCAGGGTTACCATGATCTAGTGGAAAAGCTTTCAAGAAGTAGCACTTAACCCAGCCAAGATAGGCTGGATGAAACGCCTAGATATCTGGACTCAGGTTTTGAAAATTCAAAAATTTCCTTCAGGGTGGCAGGGGTTGAATGGAAAACAGTCCAAGAAGTAGCACTTTTCACGGCCAAGATTGGCTAGATGAAGCGCCTGGATGTTTGGCATTAAGTTTTGAATTCTTAAAAATTTTCTCCAGGGTTACCATGGTCGAGTGGAAAAGCGTCAAGAAGTAGCACTTAACCCAGCCAAGATAGGCAGGATGAAGCGCCTAGATATCTGGACTCAGGTTTTGAAAATTAAAAAATTTTCTCCAGGGTTACCATGGTCGAGTGGAAAAGTGTCCAAGAAGTAGCACTTAACCCAGCCAAGAACGGCTGGATGAAGCGCTTGGACGTTTGGACTTTCGCTTTGAAAATTAAAAACTCCTCCAGGGTGGCAGTGGTTGAGTGAAAAAGAGTCCAAGAAGTAGCACCTTTCACGCCAAGATTGGCTAGAAGAAGCGCCTGGATGTTTGGCATTAAGTTTTGAATTCTTAAAAATTTTCTAAAGGGTTACCATGGTCGAGTGGAAAAGCGTCCAAGAAGTAGCACTTAACCCAGCCAAGATCGGCTGGATGAAGCGCCTAGATATCTGCACTCAGGTTTTGAAAATTAAAAATTTCTTCCATGGTGGCAGGGGTTGAATGGAAAAGAGTTCAAGAAGTAGCACTTTTCACGGCCAAGATTGGCTAGATGAAGCGCCTGGAAGTTTGGCATTAAGTTTTGAATTCTTAAAAATTTTCTACCAGGGTTACCATGGTCGAGTGGAAAAGCGTCCAAGAAGTAGCACTTAACCCAGCCAAGATCGGCTGGCTGAAGTGCCTGGATGTTTGGGCTCAGGTTTTGAAAGCTTAAACATTTTCTCCAGGGTTACCATGGTTGAGGAGGAAATTGTCTGAGAAATCAAACCTATTCCGGCCAAGATTGGCTAGATGAAGCGCCTGGATGTTTGGCATTAAGTTTTGAATTCTTAAAAAATTTCTTCAGGGTTACCATGGTCGAGTGGAAAAGCGTCCAAGAAGTAGCACTTAACCCAGCCAAGATCGGCTGGATGAAGTGCCTAGGTATCTGCGCTCAGGTTTTGAAAATTAAAAAATTTCCTCCAGGGTGGCAGGGGTTGAATGGAAAAGAGTCCAAGAAGTAGCACTTTTCACGGCCAAGATTGGCTAGATGAAGCGCCTGGATGTTCGGCATTAAGTTTGGAATTCTTAAAAATTTTCTCCAGGGATACCATGGTCGAGTGGAAAAGCGTCCAAGAAGCAGCACCTTTCATGGCCAAGATTGGCTAGATGAAGCGCCTGGATGTTTGGCATTAAGTTTTGAATTCTTAAAAATTTTCTCCAGGATTACCATGGTCGAGTGGAAAAGCGTCCAAGAAGTAGCACTTAACCCAGCCAAAACAGGCTTCATGAAGTGCCAGGACGTTTAGACTTTCGCTTTGAAAATTAAAAAATTTCCACCAGGGTGGCAGGGGTTGAGTGGATAAGTATCCAAGAAGTAGCACTTTTCACGGCCAAGATTGGCTAGATGAAGCGCCTGAAAGTTTGGCATTAAGTTTTGAATTCTTAAAACTTTTCTCCAGGGTTACCATGGTCTTGTGGAAAAGCGTCCAAGAAGTAGCACTTAACCCAGCCAAAATCGGCTGGATAAAGCGCATGGATGTTTGGGCTCAGGTTTTGAAAGCTTAAACATTTTCTCCAGGGTTACCATGGTCGAGGGGGAAATTGTCTGAGAAATCAAACCTATTCCGGCCAAGATCGGCTAGATGAAGCGCCTGGATGGCTGGACTTAGGTTTTGAAAATTAAAAAATTTCCTCCAGGGTGGCAGTGGTTGAGTGGAAAAGAGTCCAAGAAGTAGAACCTTTCACGGCCAAGATTGGCTAGATGAAGCGCCTGGATGTTTGGCATTAAGTTTTGAATTGATAAAAAATTTCTGCAGGATTACCATGGTCGAGTGGAAAAGCGTACAAGAAGTAGCACTTAACCCAGCAAAGATAGGCAGGATGAAGTGCCTAGATATCTGGACTCAGGTTTTGAACATTAAAAATTTTTCTCCAGGGTTACCATGGTCGAGTGGAAAAGCGTCAAAGAAGTAGCACTTAACCCAGCCAAGATTGGCTAGATGAAGCGCCTGGATGTTTGGCATTAAGTTTTGAATTCTTAAAAATTTCTCCAGGGTGGCAGGGGTTGAGTGGAAAAGCGTCCAAGAAGTAGCACTTAACCCAGCCAAGATCGGCTGGATGAAGCGCCTAGATATCTGGACTCAGGTTTTGAAAATTAAAAAATTTCCTCCAGGGTGGCAGGGGTTGAATGGAAAAGAGTCCAAGAAGTAGCACCTTTCACGGCCAACATTGGCTAGATGAAGCGCCTGGATGTTTGGCATTAAGCTTTGAATTCTTAAAAATTTTCTCCAGGGTTACCAAGGTCGAGTGGAAAAGCGTCTAAGAAGTAGCACTTAACCCAGCCAAGATCGGCTGGATGAAGTGCCTGGACGTTTGGCCTTCGCTTTTAAAATTAAAAAAATTTCTCTCCAGAGTGGCAGGTTGAGTGGAAAAGAGTCCAAGAAGTAGCACCTTTCACAGCCAAGATTGGCTAGATGAAGCGCCTGGATGCTTGGCATTAAGTTTTGAATTCTTAAAAATTTTCTCCAGGGTTACTATGGTCGAGTGGAAAAGCGTCCAAGAAGTAGCACTTAACCCAGCCAAGATCGGCTGGATGAAGCGCCTAGATATCGGGACTCAGGTTTTGAAAACTAAAAAATTTCTTCCAGGGTGGCAGGGGTTGAATGGAAAAGAGTCCAAGAAGTAGCACCTTTCACGCCAAGATTGGCTAGATGAAGCGCCTGGATGTTTGGCATTAAGTTTTGAATTCTTAAAAATTTTCTCTAGGGTTACCATGGTCGAGTGGAAAGCGCGTCCAAGAAGTAGCACTTAACCCAGCCAAGATCGGCTGGATGAAGCGCCTGGACGTTTGGACTTTCGCTTTGAAAATTAAAAAAATTTCCTCCAGAGTGGCAGTGGTTGAGTGGAAAAGAGTCCAAGAAGTAGCACCTTTCACAGCCAAGATTGGCTAGATGAAGCACCTGGATGCTTGGCATTAAGTTTTGAATTCTTAAAAATTTTCTCCAGGGTTACCATAGTCGAGTGGAAAAGCGTCCAAGGAGTAGCACTTAACCCAGCCAAGCTCGGCTTGATGAAGTGCCTGGACGTTTGGACTTTCGCTTTGAAAATTTAAAAATTTCCTCCAGGTTGACTGAGGTTGAGTGGAAAAGAGTCCAAGAAGTAGCACCTTTCACGGCCAAGATTGGCTAGATGAAGCGCCTGGATGTTTGGCATTAAGTTTTGAATTCTTAAAAATTTTCTCCAGGGTTACCATGGTCGAGTGGAAAAGCGTCCAAGAAGTAGCACTTAACCCAGCCAAGATCAGCTGGATGAAGTGCCTGGACGTTTGGCCTTCGCTTTGAAAATTAAAAATTTCCTCCAGAGTGGCAGTGGTTGAGTGGAAAAGAGTCCAAGAAGTAGCACCTTTCACAGCCAAGATTGGCTAGATGAAGCGCCTGGATGCTTGGCACTAAGTTTTGAATTCTTAAAGATTTTCTCAGGGTTACCATGGTTAACGAGGAAATTGTCTGAGAAATCAAACCTATTCCGCCAAGATCGGCTAGATGAAGCGCCTGGATGGCTGGACTTAGGTTTTGAAAATTAAAAATTTCTCCAGGGTGGCAGTGGTTGAGTGGAAAAGAGTCCAAGAAGTAGCAGCTTTCACGGCCAAGAATGGCTAGATGAAGCGCCTGGATGTTTGGCATCAAGTTTTGAATTCTTAAAAATTTTCTCCAGGGTTACCATAGTCGAGTGGAAAAGCGTCCAAGAAGTAGCAATTAACCCAGCCAAGCTCGGCTTGAAGAAGTGCCTGGACGTTTGACTTTCGCTTTGAAAATTTAAATATTTCCTCTAGGTTGACTGAGGTTGAGTGGAAAAGAGTCCAAGAAGTAGCACCTTTCACGGCCAAGATTGGCTAGATGAAGCGCCTGGATGCTTGGCATTAAGTTTTGAATTCTTAAAAATTTTCTCCAGGGTTACCAAGGTCGAGTGGAAAAGCGTCTAAGAAGTAGCACTTAACCCAGCCAAGATCGGCTGGATGAAGTGCCTGGACGTTGGCCTTCGCTTTAAAAATTAAAAAATTTCTCTCCAGAGTGGCAGTGGTTGAGTGGAAAAGAGTCCAAGAAGTAGCACCTTTCACAGCCAAGATTGGCTAGATGAAGCGCCTGGATGCTTGGCATTAAGTTTTGAATTCTTAAAAATTTTCTCCAGGGTTACTATGGTCGAGTGGAAAAGCGTCCAAGAAGTAGCACTTAACCCAGCCAAGATCGGCTGGATGAAGCGCCTAGATATCGGGACTCAGGTTTTGAAAACTAAAAATTTCTTCCAGGGTGGCAGGGGTTGAATGGAAAAGAGTCCAAGAAGTAGCACCTTTCACGGCCAAGATTGGCTAGATGAAGCGCCTGGATGTTTGGCATTAAGTTTTGAATTCTTAAAAATTTTCTAGGGTTACCATGGTCGAGTGGAAAAGCGTCAAGAAGTAGCACTTAACCCAGCCAAGATCGGCTGGATGAAGCGCCTGGACGTTTGGACTTTCGCTTTGAAAATTAAAAATTTCCTCCAGAGTGGCAGTGGTTGAGTGGAAAAGCATCCAAGAAGTAGCGCTTAACCCAGCCAAGATAGGCTGGATGAAGCGCCTGGACGTTTGGACTTTTGCTTTAAAATTTTAAAAACTTTTTCCATGGTGGCAAGGGTTGAGTGGAAAACAGTCCAAGAATTAGCACCTTTCACGGCCAAGATTGGCTAGATGAAGCGCCTGGATGTTTGGCATTAAGTTTTGAATTCTTAAAAATTTTCTCCAGGGTTACCATGGTCGAGTGGAAAAGCGTCCAAGAAGTAGCACTGAAATCAGCCAAGATCGGCTGGCTGAAGCGCCTGGATGTTTGGGCTCAGGTTTTGAAAGCTTAAAAATTTTCTCCAGGGTTACCAAGGGTCGAGGGGGAAATTGTCTGAGAAATCAAACCTAATCCGGCCAAGATTGGCTGGATGAAGCGCCTAGATATCGGGACTCAGGTTTTGAAAACTAAAAAATTTCCTCCAGGGTGGCAGGGGTTGAATGGAAAAGAGTCCAAGAAGTAGCACCTTTCACGGTCAAGATTGGCTAGATGAAGCGCCTGGATGTTTGGCATTAAGTTTTGAATTCTTAAAAATTTTCTCCAGGGTTACCATGGTCGAGTGTGGAAAAGCGTCCAAGAAGTAGCACTTAACCCAGCCAAGATCGGCTGGATGAAGCGCCTGGACGTTTGGACTTTCGCTTTGAAAATTAAAAAATTTCCTCCAGAGTGGCAGTGGTTGAGTGGAAAAGAGTCCAAGAAGTAGCACCTTTCACAGCCAAGATTGGCTAGATGAAGCGCCTGGATGCTTGGCATTAAGTTTTGAATTCTTAAAAATTTTCTCCAGGGTTACTATGGTCGAGTGGAAAAGCGTCCAAGAAGTAGCACTTAACCCAGCCAAGATCGGCTGGATGAAGCGCCTAGATATCGGGACTCAGGTTTTGAAAACTAAAAAATTTCCTCCAGGGTGGCAGGGGTTGAATGGAAAAGAGTCCAAGAAGTAGCACCTTTCACGGCCAAGATTGGCTAGATGAAGCGCCTGGATGTTTGGCATTAAGTTTTGAATTCTTAAAAATTTTCTCTAGGGTTACCATGGTCGAGTGGAAAAGCGTCCAAGAAGTAGCACTTAACCCAGCCAAGATCGGCTGGATGAAGCGCCTGGATGTTTGGACTTTCGCTTTGAAAATTAAAAAATTTCCTCCAGAGTGGCAGTGGTTGAGTGGAAAAGAGTCCAAGAAGTAGCAGCTTTCACAGCCAAGATTGGCTAGATGAAGCGCCTGGATGCTTGGCACTAAGTTTTGAATTCTTAAAGATTTTCTCCAGGGTTACCATGGTTAACGAGGAAATTGTCTGAGAAATCAAACCTATTCCGGCCAAGATTGGTTGGATGAAGCGCCTAGATATCGGGACTCAGGTTTTGAAAACTAAAAAATTTCCTCCAGGGTGGCAGGGGTTGAATGGAAAAGAGTCCAAGAATTAGCACCTTTCACGGCCAAGATTGGCTGGATGAAGCGCCTGGATGTTTGGCATTAAATTTTGAATTCTTAAAAATTTTCTCCAGGGTTACCATTGTCGAGTGGAAAAGCGTCCAAGAAGTAGCACTTAACCCACCCAAGATAGGCTGGATGAAGCGCCTATATATCTGGACTCAGGTTTTGAAAATAAAAAATTTCCTCCAGAGAGGCAGGGGTTGAATGGAAAAGAGTCCAAGAAGTAGCACATTTCACGGCCAAGATTGGCTAGATGAAGCGCCTGGATGTTCGGCATTAAGTTTGGAATTCTTAAAAATTTTCTCCAGGGTTACCATGGTCGAGTGGAAAAGCGTCCAAGAAGTAGCACTTAACCCAGCCAAGATCGGCTGGATGAAGTGCCTGGACGTTTGGCCTTTAGCTTTGAAAATTAAAAAAATTTCCTCCAGAGTGGCAGTGGTTGAGTGGAAAAGAGTCCAAGAAGTAGCACCTTTCACAGCCAAGATTGGCTAGATGAAGCGCCTGGATGCTTGGCATTAGGTTTTGAATTCTTAAAAATTTTCTCCAGGGTTACCATGGTCAAGTGGAAAAGCATCCAAGAAGTAGCACTTAACCCAGCCAAGATCGGCTGGATGAAGAGCCTAGATAACTGGACTCAGGTTTTGAAAATTTAAAAACTTTCTCCAGGGTTACCATGGTCGAGTGGAAAAGCATCCAAGAAGTAGCGCTTAACACTGCCAAGATCGCTTGGATGAAGCGCCTGGATGTTTGGTTTTTTGCTTTGAAATTTTAAAAACTTTTTCCATGGTGGCAAGGGTTGAGTGGAAAACAGTCCAAGAAGTAGCACCTTTCACGGCCAAGATTGGCTAGATGAAGCGCCTGGATGTTTGGCATTAAGTTTTGAATTCTTAAAAATTTTCTCCAGGGTTACCATGGTCGAGTGGAAAAGCGTCCAAGAAGTAGCACTTAAATCAGCCAAGATCGGCTGGCTGAAGCGCCTGGATGTTTGGGCTCAGGTTTTGAAAGCTTAAAAATTTTCTCCAGGGTTACCATGGTCGAGTGGAAAAGCGTCTAAGAAGTAGCACTTAACCCAGCCAAGATTGGCTGGATGAAGCGCCTAGGTATCTGGACTCAGGTTTTGAAAAATAAAAAATTTCTCCAGGGTGGCAGGGGTTGAATGGAAAAGAGTCTAAGAAGTAGCACTTTTCACGGCCAAGATTGGCTAGATGAAGCGCCTGGATGTTTGGCATTACGTTTTGAATTCTTAAAAGGTTTCTCCAGGGTTACCATGGTCGAGTGGAAAAGCGTCCAAGAAGTAGCACTTAACCCAGCCAAGATCGGCTGGATGAAGCGCTTAGATATCTGGACTCAGGTTTTGAAAATTAAAAATTTCTCCAGGGTGGCAGGGGTTGAATGGAAAAGAGTTCAAGAAGTAGCACTTTTCACGGCCAAGATTAGCTAGATGAAGCGCCTGGACGCTTTGGCTTTTCGCTTTGAAATTAAAAAATTTCCTCCAGGGTGGCAGTGGTTGAGTGGAAAAGAGTCCAAGAAGTAGCACCTTTCACGGCCAAGATTGGCTAGATGAAGCACCTGGATGTTTGGCATCAAGTTTTAAATTCTTAAAAATTTTCTACCAGGGTTACCATGGTCGAGTGGAAAAGCGTCCAAGAAGTAGCACTTAACCCAGCCAAGATCGGCTGGCTGAAGAGCCTGGATGTTTGGGCTCAAGTTTTGAAAGCTTAAACATTTTCTCCAGGGTTACCATGGTTGAGGACGAAATTGTCTGAGAAAACAAACCTATTCCGCCAAGATCGGCTAGATGAAGTGCCTGGATGGCTGGACTTAGGTTTTGAAAATTAAAAAATTTCTCCAGGGTGGCAGTGGTTGAATGGAAAATAGTCCAAGAAGTAGCACTTTTCACGGACAAGATTGGCTAGATGAAGCTCCTGGATGTTTGGCATTAAGTTTTGAATTCTTAAAAATTTTCTCCAGGGTTACCACCATGGTCGAGTGGAAAAGCGTCCAAGAAGTAGCACTTAACCCAGCCAAGATCGGCTGGATGAAGCGCTTAGATATCTGGACTCAGGTTTTGAAAATTAAAAAATTTCTCCAGGGTGGCAGGGTTGAATGGAAAAGAGTTCAAGAAGTAGCACTTTTCACGGCCAAGATTAGCTAGATGAAGCGCCTGGACGTTTGGCTTTTCGCTCGAAAATTAAAAATTTCCTCCAGGGTGGCAGTGGTTGAGTGGAAAAGAGTCCAAGAAGTAGCACCTTTCACGGCCAAGATTGGCTAGATGAAGCACCTGGATGTTTGGCATCAAGTTTTAAATTCTTAAAAATTTTCTACCAGGGTTACCATGGTCGAGTGGAAAAGCGTCCAAGAAGTAGCACTTAACCCAGCCAAGATCGGCTGGCTGAAGAGCCTGGATGTTTGGGCTCAAGTTTTGAAAGCTTAAACATTTTCTCCAGGGTTACCATGGTTGAGGACGAAATTGTCTGAGAAAAACAAACCTATTCCGCCAAGATCGGCTAGATGAAGTGCCTGGATGGCTGGACTTAGGTTTTGAAAATTAAAAAATTTCTCCAGGGTGGCAGTGGTTGAATGGAAAATAGTCCAAGAAGTAGCACTTTTCACGGACAAGATTGGCTAGATGAAGCTCCTGGATGTTTGGCATTAAGTTTCAAATTCTTAAAATTTTCTCCAGGGTTACCATGGTCGAGTGGAAAAGCGTCCAAGAAGTAGCACTTAACCCAGCCAAGATCGGCTGGATGAAGCGCTTAGATATCTGGACTCAGGTTTTGAAAATTAAAAATTTCTCCAGGGTGGCAGGGGTTGAATGGAAAAGAGTTCAAGAAGTAGCACTTTTCACGGCCAAGATTAGCTAGATGAAGCGCCTGGACGTTTGGCTTTTCGCTTCGAAAATTAAAAAATTTCCTCCAGGGTGGCAGTGGTTGAGTGGAAAAGAGTCCAAGAAGTAGCACCTTTCACGGCCAAGATTGGCTAGATGAAGCACCTGGATGTTTGGCATCAAGTTTTAAATTCTTAAAAATTTTCTACCAGGGTTACCATGGTCGAGTGGAAAAGCGTCCAAGAAGTAGCACTTAACCCAGCCAAGATCGGCTGGCTGAAGAGCCTGGATGTTTGGGCTCAAGTTTTGAAAGCTTAAACATTTTCTCCAGGGTTACCATGGTTGAGGACGAAATTGTCTGAGAAAACAAACCTATTCCGGCCAAGATCGGCTAGATGAAGTGCCTGGATGGCTGGACTTAGGTTTTGAAAATTAAAAAATTTCCTCCAGGGTGGCAGTGGTTGAATGGAAAATAGTCCAAGAAGTAGCACTTTTCACGGACAAGATTGGCTAGATGAAGCTCCTGGATGTTTGGCATTAAGTTTTGAATTCTTAAAAATTTTCTCCAGGGTTACCATGGTCGAGTGGAAAAGCGTCCAAGAAGTAGCACTTAACCCAGCCAAGATCGGCTGGATGAAGCGCTTAGATATCTGGACTCAGGTTTTGAAAATTAAAAAATTTCCTCCAGGGTGGCAGGGGTTGAATGGAAAAGAGTTCAAGAAGTAGCACTTTTCACGGCCAAGATTAGCTAGATGAAGCGCCTGGACGCTGGCATTTTCGCCAAAAAATTAAAAAATTTCCTCCAGGGTGGCAGTGGTTGAGTGGAAAAGAGTCCAAGAAGTAGCACCTTTCACGGCCAAGATTGGCTAGATGAAGCACCTGGATGTTTGGCATCAAGTTTTAAATTCTTAAAAATTTTCTACCAGGGTTACCATGGTCGAGTGGAAAAGCGTCCAAGAAGTAGCACTTAACCCAGCCAAGATCGGCTGGCTGAAGAGCCTGGATGTTTGGGCTCAAGTTTTGAAAGCTTAAACATTTTCTCCAGGGTTACCATGGTTGAGGACGAAATTGTCTGAGAAAACAAACCTATTCCGGCCAAGATCGGCTAGATGAAGCGCCTGGATGGCTGGACTTAGGTTTTGAAAATTAAAAATTTCTCCAGGGTGGCAGTGGTTGAATGGAAAATAGTCCAAGAAGTAGCACTTTTCACGGACAAGATTGGCTAGATGAAGCTCCTGGATGTTTGGCATTAAGTTTTGAATTCTTAAAAATTTTCTCCAGGGTTACCATGGTCGAGTGGAAAAGCGTCCAAGAAGTAGCACTTAACCCAGCCAAGATCGGCTGGATGAAGCGCTTAGATATCTGGACTCAGGTTTTGAAAATTAAAAATTTCTCCAGGGTGGCAGGGGTTGAATGGAAAAGAGTTCAAGAAGTAGCACTTTTCACGGCCAAGATTAGCTAGATGAAGCGCCTGGACGCTTTGCTTTCGCTCCGAAAATTAAAAATTTCCTCCAGGGTGGCAGTGGTTGAGTGGAAAAGAGTCCAAGAAGTAGCACCTTTCACGGCCAAGATTGGCTAGATGAAGCACCTGGATGTTTGGCATCAAGTTTTAAATTCTTAAAAATTTTCTACCAGGGTTACCATGGTCGAGTGGAAAAGCGTCCAAGAAGTAGCACTTAACCCAGCCAAGATCGGCTGGCTGAAGAGCCTGGATGTTTGGGCTCAAGTTTTGAAAGCTTAAACATTTTCTCCAGGGTTACCATGGTTGAGGAGGAAATTGTCTGAGAAAACAAACCTATTCCGGCCAAGATCGGCTAGATGAAGCGCCTGGATGTTTGGCATTAAGTTTTGAATTCTTAAAAATTTTCTCCAGGGTTACCATGGTCGAGTGGAAAAGCGTCAAGAAGTAGCACTTAAATCAGCCAAGATCGGCTGGCTGAAGCGCCTGGATGTTTGGGCTCAGGTTTTGAAAGCTTAAAAATTTTCTCAGGGTTACCATGGTCGAGTGGAAAAGCGTCCAAGAAGTAGCACTTAACCCAGCCAAGATCGGCTGGATGAAGTGCCTGGACGTTTGGCCTTTCGCTTTGAAAATTAAAAAAATTTCCTCCAGAGTGGCAGTGGTTGAGTGGAAAAGAGTCCAAGAAGTAGCACCTTTCACAGCCAAGATTGGCTAGATGAAGCTCCTGGATGCTTGGCATTAAGTTTTGAATTCTTAAAAATTTTCTCCAGGGTTACCATGGTTGAGGTGGAAATTGTCTGAGAAATCAAACCTATTCCGGCCAAGATCGGCTAGATGAAGCGCCTGGATGGCTGGACTTAGGTTTTGAAAATTAAAAAATTTCCTCCAGGGTGGCAGTGGTTGAGTGGAAAATAGTCCAAGAAGTAGCACCTTTCACGGACAAGATTGGCTAGATGAAGCGCCTGGATGTTTGGCATTAAGTTTTGAATTCTTAAAAATTTTCTCCAGGGTTACCATGGTCAAGTGGAAAAGCATCCAAGAAGTAGCACTTAACCCAGCCAAGATCGGCTGATTGAAGCACCTAGATATCTGGACTCAGGTTTTGAAAATTTAAAAATTTTCTCCAGGGTGTCAGGAGTTGAGTGGAAAATAGTCCAAGAAGTAGCACTTTCACGGCCAAGATTGGGTACATGAAGCGCCTGTATGTTTGGCATTACGTTTTGAATTCTTAAAAAGTTTCTCCAGGGTTACCATGGTCGAGTGGAAAAGCGTCCAAGAAGTAGCACTTAACCCAGCCGAGATCGGCTGGATGAAGCGCCTAGATATCTGGACTCAGGTTTTGAAAATTAAAAATTTTCTCCAGGGTGGTAGGGGTTGAATGGAAAAGAGTCCAAGAAGTAGCACCTTTCACGGCCAAGATTGGCTAGATGAAGCGCCTGGATGTTTGGCATTAAGTTTTGAAATCTTAAAAATTTTCTCCAGGGTTACCATGGTCGAGTGGAAAAGCGTCCAAGAAGTAGCACTTAACCCAGCCAAGATAGGGTGATGAAGTGCCTGGACGTTTGGATTTTCGCTTTGAGAGTTTAAAAATTTCCTCCAGGTTGACTGGGGTTGAGTGGAAAAGAGTCCAAGAAGTAGCACCTTTCACGGCCAAGATTGGCTAGATGAAGCGCCTGGATGTTTGGCATAAAATTTTGAATTCTTTAAAAATTTCTCCAGGGTTACCATGATCTAGTGGAAAAGCTTTCAAGAAGTAGCACTTAACCCAGCCAAGATAGGCTGGATGAAACGCCTAGATATCTGGACTCAGGTTTTGAAAATTCAAAAATTTCCTTCAGGGTGGCAGGGGTTGAATGGAAAACAGTCCAAGAAGTAGCACTTTTCACGGCCAAGATTGGCTAGATGAAGCGCCTGGATGTTTGGCATTAAGTTTTGAATTCTTAAAAATTTTCTCCAGGGTTACCATGGTCGAGTGGAAAAGCGTCCAAGAAGTAGCACTTAACCCAGCCAAGATAGGCAGGATGAAGCGCCTAGATATCTGGACTCAGGTTTTGAAAATTAAAAAATTTTCTCCAGGGTTACCATGGTCGAGTGGAAAAGTGTCCAAGAAGTAGCACTTAACCCAGCCAAGAACGGCTGGATGAAGCGCTTGGACGTTTGGACTTTCGCTTTGAAAATTAAAAAAACTCCTCCAGGGTGGCAGTGGTTGAGTGGAAAAGAGTCCAAGAAGTAGCACCTTTCACGGCCAAGATTGGCTAGAAGAAGCGCCTGGATGTTTGGCATTAAGTTTTGAATTCTTAAAAATTTTCTAAAGGGTTACCATGGTCGAGTGGAAAAGCGTCCAAGAAGTAGCACTTAACCCAGCCAAGATCAGCTGGATGAAGCGCCTAGATATCTGCACTCAGGTTTTGAAAATTAAAAAATTTCTTCCATGGTGGCAGGGGTTGAATGGAAAAGAGTTCAAGAAGTAGCACTTTTCACGGCCAAGATTGGCTAGATGAAGCGCCTGGAAGTTTGGCATTAAGTTTTGAATTCTTAAAAATTTTCTACCAGGGTTACCATGGTCGAGTGGAAAAGCGTCAAGAAGTAGCACTTAACCCAGCCAAGATCGGCTGGCTGAAGTGCCTGGATGTTTGGGCTCAGGTTTTGAAAGCTTAAACATTTTCTCCAGGGTTACCATGGTTGAGGAGGAAATTGTCTGAGAAATCAAACCTATTCCGCCAAGATTGGCTAGATGAAGCGCCTGGATGTTTGGCATTAAGTTTTGAATTCTTAAAAATTTCTTCAGGGTTACCATGGTCGAGTGGAAAAGCGTCCAAGAAGTAGCACTTAACCCAGCCAAGATCGGCTGGATGAAGTGCCTAGGTATCTGCGCTCAGGTTTTGAAAATTAAAAATTTCTCCAGGGTGGCAGGGGTTGAATGGAAAGAGAGTCCAAGAAGTAGCACTTTTCACGGCCAAGATTGGCTAGATGAAGCGCCTGGATGTTCGGCATTAAGTTTGGAATTCTTAAAAATTTTCTCCAGGGATACCATGGTCGAGTGGAAAAGCGTCCCAAGAAGCAGCACCTTTCATGGCCAAGATTGGCTAGATGAAGCGCCTGGATGCTTGGCATTAAGTTTTGAATTCTTAAAAATTTTCTCCAGGATTACCATGGTCGAGTGGAAAAGCGTCTGAAGAAGTAGCACTTAACCCAGCCAAAACAGGCTTCATGAAGTGCCAGGACGTTTAGACTTTCGCTTTGAAAATTAAAAATTTCCACCAGGGTGGCAGGGGTTGAGTGGATAAGTATCCAAGAAGTAGCACTTTTCACGCCAAGATTGGCTAGATGAAGCGCCTGAAAGTTTGGCATTAAGTTTTGAATTCTTAAAACTTTTCTCCAGGGTTACCATGGTCTTGTGGAAAAGCGTCCAAGAAGTAGCACTTAACCCAGCCAAAATCGGCTGGATAAAGCGCATGGATGTTTGGGCTCAGGTTTTGAAAGCTTAAACATTTTCTCCAGGGTTACCATGGTCGAGGGGAAATTGTCTGAGAAATCAAACCTATTCCGGCCAAGATCGGCTAGATGAAGCGCCTGGATGGCTGGACTTAGGTTTTGAAAATTAAAAAATTTCCTCCAGGGTGGCAGTGGTTGAGTGGAAAAGAGTCCAAGAAGTAGAACCTTTCACGGCCAAGATTGGCTAGATGAAGCGCCTGGATGTTTGGCATTAAGTTTTGAATTGATAAAAATTTCTGCAGGATTACCATGGTCGAGTGGAAAAGCGTACAAGAAGTAGCACTTAACCCAGCAAAGATAGGCAGGATGAAGTGCCTAGATATCTGGACTCAGGTTTTGAACATTAAAAATTTTTCTCCAGGGTTACCATGGTCGAGTGGAAAAGCGTCAAAAGAAGTAGCACTTAACCCAGCCAAGATTGGCTAGATGAAGCGCCTGGATGTTTGGCATTAAGTTTTGAATTCTTAAAAATTTCTCCAGGGTGGCAGGGGTTGAGTGGAAAAGCGTCCAAGAAGTAGCACTTAACCCAGCCAAGATCGGCTGGATGAAGCGCCTAGATATCTGGACTCAGGTTTTGAAAATTAAAAATTTCTCCAGGGTGGCAGGGGTTGAATGGAAAAGAGTCCAAGAAGTAGCACCTTTCACGGCCAAGATTGGCTAGATGAAGCGCCTGGATGTTTGGCATTAAGTTTTGAATTCTTAAAAATTTCCACCAGGGTGGCAGGGGTTGAGTGGAAAAGCGTCCAAGAAGTAGCACTTAACCCAGCCAAGATCGGCTGGATGAAGCACCTGGACGTTTGGCCTTTCGCTTTGAAAATTAAAAAATTTCCTCCAGGATGGCAGTGGTTGAGTGGAAAAGAGTCCAAGAAGTAGCACCTTTCACGGCCAAGATTGGCTAGATGAAGCGCCTGTATGTTTGGCATTAAGTTTTGAATTCTTAAAAATTTTCTAAAGGGTTACCATGGTCGAGTGGAAAAGCGTCCAAGAAGTAGCACTTAACCCAGCCAAGAACGGCTGGATGAAGCGCTGGATGTTTGGACTTTCGCTTTGAAAATTTAAAAATTTCTCCAGGGTGGCAGGGGTTGAGTGGATAAGAATCCAAGAAGTAGCACCTTTCACGGCCAAGATTGGCTAGATGAAGCGCCTGGACGTTTGGCATTAAGTTTTGAATTCTTAAAAATTTTCTACCAGGGTTACCATGGTCGAGTGGAAAAGCGTCCAAGAAGTAGCACTTAACCCAGCCAAGATCGGCTGGATGAAGCGCCTGGACGTTTGGCTTTTCGCTTTGAAAATTAAAAAATTTCCTCCAGGGTGGCAGTGGTTGAGTGGAAAAGAGTCCAAGAAGTAGCACCTTTCATGGCCAAGATTGGCTAGATGAAGCGCCTGGATGTTTGGCATTAAGTTTTGAATTCTTAAAAAATTTCTGCAGGATTACCATGGTCGAGTGTACAAGCGTACAAGAAGTAGCACTTAACCCAGCCAAGATAGGCAGGATGAAGTGCCTAGATATCTGGACTCAGGTTTTGAACATTAAAAATTTTTCTCCAGGGTTACCATGGTCGAGTGGAAAAGCGTCAAAGAAGTAGCACTTAACCCAGCCAAGATTGGCTAGATGAAGCGCCTGGATGTTTGGCATTAAGTTTTGAATTCTTAAAAATTTTCTCCAGGGTTACCATGGTCAAGTGGAAAAGCGTCCAAGAAGTAGCACTTAACCCAGCCAAGCTCGGCTGGATGAAGCGCCTAGATATCTGGACTCAGGTTTTGAAAATTAAAAAATTTCCTCCATGGTGGCAGGGGTTGAATGGAAAAGAGTCCAAGAATTATCACCTTTCACGGCCAAGATTGGCTAGATGAAGCGCCTGGATGTTTGGTATTAAATTTTGAATTCTTAAAAATTTTCTCCAGGGTTACCATTGTCGAGTGGAAAAGCGTCCAAGAAGTAGCACTTAACCCACCCAAGATAGGCTGGATGAAGCGCCTAGAAATCTGGACTCAGGTTTTGAAAATTTTAAACTTTTCTCCAGGGTTACCATGGTCGAGTGGAAAAACATCCAAGAAGTAGCGCTTAACCCAGCCAAGATAGGCTGGATGAAGCGCCTATATATCTGGACTCAGGTTTTGAAAATTTAAAAACTTTCTCCAGGGTTACCATGGTCGAGTGGAAAAGCATCCAAGAAGTAGCGCTTAACACTGCCAAGATCGCCTGGATGAAGCGCCTGGACGTTTGGACTTTTTGCTTTGAAATTTTAAAAACTTTTTCCATGGTGGCAAGGGTTGAGTGGAAAACAGTCCAAGAAGTAGCACCTTTCACGCCAAGATTGGCTAGATGAAGCGCCTGGATGTTTGGCATTAAGTTTTGAATTCTTAAAATTTTCTACAGGGTTACCATGGTCGAGTGGAAAAGCGTCCAAAAAGTAGCACTTAACCCATCCAAGATCGGCTGGATGAAGCGCCTAGATATCTGGACTCTGGTTTTGAAAATTAAAAATTTTCTCCAGGGTGGCAGGGGTTGAGTGGAAAGAGTCCAAGAAGTAGCACCTTTCACGGACAAGATTGGCTAGATGAAGCGCCTGGATGCTTGGCATTAAGTTTTGAATTCTTAAAAATGTTTCCAGGGTTACCATGGTAGAGCGGAAAAGCGTCCAAGAAGTAGCACTTAACCCAGCCAAGATCGGCTGGATGAAGTGCCTAGGTGTCTGGACTCAGGTTTTGAAAATTAAAAAATTTCCTCCAGGTTGACTGAGGTTGAGTGGAAAAGAGTCCAAGAAGTAGCACCTTTCACGGCCAAGATTGGCTAGATGCAGCGCCTGGATGTTTGGCATTAAGTTTTGAATTCTTAAAAATTTTCTCCAGGGTTACCAAGGTCGAGTGGAAAAGCGCGTCAAGAAGTAGCACTTAACCCAGCCAAGATCGGCTGGATGAAGTGCCTGGACGTTTGGCCTTCGCTTTGAAAATTAAAATAATTTCCTCCAGAGTGGCAGTGGTTGAGTGGAAAAGAGTCCAAGAAGTAGCACCTTTCACAGCCAAGATTGGCTAGATGAAGCGCCTGGATGCTTGGCATTAAGTTTTGAATTCTTAAAATTTTCTCCAGGGTTACCATGGTCAAGTGGAAAAGCGTCCAAGAAGCAGTGCACTTAACCCAGCCAAGCTCGGCTGGATGAAGCGCCTAGATATCTGGACTCAGGTTTTGAAAATTAAAAAATTTCTCCATGGTGGCAGGGGTTGAATGGAAAAAAGTCCAAGAATTAGCACGTTTCACGGCCAAGATTGGCTAGATGAAGCGCCTGGATGTTTGGCATTAAATTTTGAATTCTTAAAAATTTTCTCCAGGGTTACCATTGTCGAGTGGAAAAGCGTCCAAGAAGTAGCACTTAACCCACCCAAGATAGGCTGGATGAAGCGCCTAGATATCTGGACTCAGGTTTTGAAAATTTAAAAATTTTCTCCAAGGTTACCATGGTCGAGTGGAAAAGCATCCAAGAAGTAGCGCTTAACCCAGCCAAGATAGGCTGGATGAAGCTCCTATATATCTGGACTCAGGTTTTGAAAATTTAAAAACTTTCTCCAGGGTTACCATGGTTGAGTGGAAAAGCATCCAAGAAGTAGCGCTTAACACTGCCAAGATCGCCTGGATGATCGTTTGGACTTTTGCTTTGAAATTTTAAAAACTTTTCCATGGTGGCAAGGGGTTGAGTGGAAAACAGTCCAAGAAGTAGCACCTTTCACGCCAAGATTGGCTAGATGAAGCGCCTGGATGTTTGGCATTAAGTTTTGAATTCTTAAAAATTTTCTCCAGGGTTACCATGGTCGAGTGGAAAAGCGTCCAAGAAGTAGCACTTAAATCAGCCAAGATCGGCTGGCTGAAGCGCCTGGATGTTTGGGCTCAGGTTTTGAAAGCTTAAAAATTTTCTTCAGGGTTACCAAGGGTCGGGGAAATTGTCTGAGAAATCAAACCTAATCCGCCAAGATCGGCTGGATGAAGCGCCTAGATATCGGGACTCAGGTTTTGAAAACTAAAAATTTCCTCCAGGGTGGCAGGGGTTGAATGGAAAAGAGTCCAAGAGTAGCACCTTTCACGGCCAAGATTGGCTAGATGAAGCGCCTGGATGTTTGGCATTAACTTTGAAATTCTTAAAAATTTTCTCTAGGGTTACCATGGTCGAGTGGAAAAGCGTCAAGAAGTAGCACTTAACCCAGCCAAGATCGGCTGGGTGAAGCGCCTGACGCTTGGATTTTCGCTGAAAATTAAAAATTTCCTCCAGAGTGGCAGTGGTTGAGTGGAAAAGCGTCCAAGAAGTAGCACTTAACCCAGCCAAGATCGGCTGGATGAAGCGCCTAGATATCCGGACTCAGGTTTTGAAAATTTAAAAATTTTCTCCAGAGTGGCAGTGGTTGAGTGGAAAAGAGTCCAAGAAGTAGCACCTTTCACGGCCAAGATTGGCTAGATGAAGCGCCTGGATGTTTGGCTTTAAGCTTTGAATTCTTAAAAATTTTCTCCAGGGTTACCATGGTCGAGTGGAAAAGCGTCCAGAAGTAGCACTTAACCCAGCCAAGATCGGCTGGATGAAGTGCCTGGACGTTTGGCCTTTCGCTTTGAAAATTAAAAAATTTCCTCCAGAGTGGCAGTGGTTGAGTGGAAAAGAGTCCAAGAAGTAGCACCATTCACAGCCAAGATTGGCTAGATGAAGGCCTGGATGTTTGCATTAAGTTTTGAATTTAAAAATTTTCTCAAGGGGTTACTTATGGTCGAGTGGAAAAGTCGTCTAGCGGTGTAATTTAACTCCAGCCAAGATCGCTGGATGAAGCGTTTCAGATATTTGGACTAGTTTTGAAAATAAAAATTTCTCCATGGTGGCAGGGATTGAATGGAAAAGAGCCCAAGAATTAGCACTCTTTCACGGTACTAAGATTGCCAGATGTGGCGCTCTGATGTTTGGCAGTATTAAATTCTTGAATTCTTAAAAATTTTCCAGGGCGCTATCACTGTCGTGAGTGGAAAGCGCCTGAAGAAGCAGGCGCACCTTAACCCACCCAAGACAGGCAGGATGAAGCGCCAGGATATCTGGATTCAGGCTTTGTACTTAAAATTTTCCCAGGGTTACCATGGTCGAGTGGAAAAGATCCATATAGCGCTTAACTGAGCCAAGATAGGCTGATGAAGCGCCTGACGCTGATTGTTTCGAAATTTTGAAATCTTTTCCATGGTGGCAAGGGCTGAGAAACAGGTCCAAGAAGTAGTAATTTTCACGCCAAGATTGGCTTGATAGCGCCTGGATGTTTTAAGTATTAAGTTTTTAATTCTTAAAAATTTTCCAGGTTAACAAGCGGTCGAGGAAAAGGCCCAAGAAGTAGTACTGAAACTGGCCAAGATCACACAGCGCTGGATGTTTGGCTCAGGTTTTGAAAGCTTAAAAATTTTCTCCAGGGCGCTACGGTCGAGGGGGAAATTGTCTGAGAAATCAAAACCTAACTGCCAAGATTGGCTGGATGAAGCGCCAGATATCGGGACCCAGGCTTTGGAAATCTAAAAAATTTCTCCAGGGTGGCAGGGTTGAAAATGGAAAGAGTTCCGAAGTAGCACTCTCACGCTGGCATTGGCTAGATGAAGCGCCTGGATGTTTGGCAATAAGCTTTGAATTCTAAAAATTTCTTCTAGGGTTGCCGAGTGAAAAGCGCCCATATAGTGCACTTGGACCCAGCCAAGATCGCTGGATGAAGCGCCTGGACGCTTGGGATCAGCTTGAAAATTAAAAATTTCTCCAGAGTGGCAGTGGTTGAGTGAAAAGAGTCCAAGAAGTAGCACTTTCACAGCCAAGATTGGCTGGGGATGAAGCGCCTGGATGTTTGGCATTAAGTTTTGAATTCCTAAAATTTTCCAGGGTTACTTATGGTCAGAGTGGAAAAAGTCAGTTCATGAAGTAGCACTTAACTGTGCCAAGATCGGGCTGGAGGGCGCCCAGATATCGGGACTCAGGTTTTGAAAACTAAAAATTTCTCCAGGGTGGCAGGGGTTGAATGGAAAGAGTCCAAGAAGAAGACTTTCACGTGCCAAGATTGGCCAGATGAAGCTACCGATGTTTGGTAATTAAGTTCGGAATTTTTAAAATTTTCTAGGGTTACTTATGGTCGTGAGTGGAAAAGCTGCCCGTTATGCACTTAACTCCAGCTGGAAAGATCGGGCTGGATGAAGCGCTGACGCTTGATTTTCGCTTGAAAATTAAAAATTTCCAGAGGCAGTGAAGGAGGGAAAAAGAGTCCAAGAAGTAATAGCTTTCACAGCCAAGAATGGCTAGATGAAGCGCCTGGATGTTTGCATCAAGTTTTAATTCTAAAAATTTTCCAGGGTTTCCATGGTCGAGTGGAAAAGCGCCCATATGCAGTGCACTTAACCCAGCCAAGATCAGCTGGATGAAGTGCCTGATTGCTATCTTCGCTTAAAACAAAAATTTCCAGAGTGGCAGTGGCTGAGTGGAAAACAGTCCAAGAAGTAGCACTCACAGCCAAGATTGGCTAGATGAAGCGCCTGGATGCTTGGTACTAAGTTTTGAATCTCTAAAGATTTTCCAGGGTTACCATGGTTAACGAGGAAATTGTCTGAGAAATCAAACCTATTCCGGCCAAGATCAAGCTAGATGAAGCGCCTGATGGCTGGATCAGTAGGTCTTGAAAATTAAAAATTCTCCAGGTGGCAGTGGGTTGGAGTGGAAAAGAGTCCAAGAAGTAGCAGCTTACTGCCAAGAATGGCTAGATGAAGCGCCTGGATGTTTGGCACGCTAATTTCAAAAATTTTCTCCGTGGTTACCAGGCCGAGTGGAAAAGCACTCCAAGAAGTAGCAATTAACCCAGCCAAGCCTGGCTTACATGCCTGGACGCTTGACTCATTGAAAATTTAAATATTTCCTCTAGGTTGACTGAGGTTGAGGAAAGAGTCCAAGAAGTAGCACCTTCACGGCAAGATTGGCTAGATGAAGTGCCTTCGGGATGTTTGGTATTAAGTTTTGAATTCTTAAAAATTTTCTCCAGGGTTACTATGGTCGAGTGGAAAAGCTGCCCATAGTCGCGACTTAACCCAGCCAAGATCGGGCTGGATGAAGTGTCGATATCATTTTCGCTTGAAAATTAAAAAAATTTCCTCCAGAGTGGCAGTGGTTGAGTGGAAAAGAGTCCAAGAAAAGACTCAGCCAAGATTGGCTAGATGAAGCGCCTGGATGCTTGGTATTAAGTTTCTTGAATTCTGCAATTTCCAGGGTTACCATGGTCGAGTGGAAAAGGCCCACATAGCACTTAACTCCAGCCAAGATCGCTGGATGGGGAGCGCTTAGATTCTGGATCTCAGTTTTGCAATTAAAAACTTCTCCAGGGTGGCAGCAGGGGTTGGAGTGGAAAAGAGTCCAAGAAGTAGCACCTTTCACGGACAAGATTGGCTAGATGAAGCGCCTGGATGCTTGGCATTAGGTTTTGAATTCTTAAAAATTTTTCCAGGGTTACCATGGTAGAGTGGAAAAGCGTCCAAGAAGTAGCACTTAACCCAGCCAAGATCGGCTGGATGAAGTGCCTAGGTGTCTGGACTCAGGTTTTGAAAATTAAAAAATTTCCTCCAGAGAGGCAGGGGTTGAATGGAAAAGAGTCCAAGAAGTAGCAAATTTCACGGCCAAGATTGGGTAGATGAAGCGCCTGGATGTTCGGCATTAAGTTTGGAATTCTTAAAACTTTTCTCCAGGGTTACCGTGGTCGAGTGGAAAAGCATCCAAGAAGTAGCACTTAACCCATCCAAGCTCGGCTGGATGAAGTGCCTGGTCGTTTGGACTTTCGCTTTGAAAATTAAAAAATTTCCTCCAGGTTGACTGAGGTTGAGTGGAAAAGAGTCCAAGAAGTAGCACCTTTCACGGCCAACATTGGCTAGATGAAGCGCCTGGATGTTTGGCATTAAGCTTTGAATTCTTAAAAATTTTCTCCAGGGTTACCAAGGTCGAGTGGAAAAGCGTCCAAGAAGTAGCACTTAACCCAGCCAAGATCGGCTGGATGAAGTGCCTGGACGTTTGGCCTTTCGCTTTGAAAATTAAAAAAATTTCCTCCAGAGTGGCAGTGGTTGAGTGGAAAAGAGTCCAAGAAGTAGCACCTTTCACAGCCAAGATTGGCTAGATGAAGCGCCTGGATGCTTGGCATTAAGTTTTGAATTCTTAAAAATTTTCTCCAGGGTTACTATGGTCGAGTGGAAAAGCGTCAAGAAGTAGCACTTAACCCAGCCAAGATCGGCTGGATGAAGCGCCTAGATATTGGGACTCAGGTTTTGAAAACTAAAAATTCCTCCAGGGTGGCAGGGGTTGAATGGAAAGAGTCCAAGAAGTAGCACCTTTCACGGCCAAGATTGGCTAGATGAAGCGCCTGGATGTTTGGCTTTAAGTTTTGAATTCTTAAAAATTTTCTCTAGGGTTACCATGGTCGAGTGGAAAAGCGTCCAAGAAGTAGCACTTAACCCAGCCAAGATCGGCTGGATGAAGCGCCTGGACGTTTGGACTTTCGCTTTGAAAATTAAAAATTTCCTCCAGAGTGGCAGTGGTTGAGTGGAAAAGAGTCCAAGAAGTAGCAGCTTTCACAGCCAAGAATGGCTAGATGAAGCGCCTGGATGTTTGGCATCAAGTTTTGAATTCTTAAAAAATTTCTCCACGGTTACCATAGTCGAGTGGAAAAGCGTCCAAGAAGTAGCACTTAACCCAGCCAAGATCGGCTGGATGAAGTGCCTGGACGTTTGGCCTTTCGCTTTGAAAATTAAAAAATTTCCTCCAGAGTGGCAGTGGTTGAGTGGAAAAGAGTCCAAGAAGTAGCACCATTCACAGCCAAGATTGGCTAGATGAAGCGCCTGGATGTTTGGCATTAAGTTTTGAATTCTTAAAAATTTTCTCAAGGGTTACCATGGTCGAGTGGAAAAGCGTCCAAGAAGTAGCACTTAACCCAGCCAAGATCGGCTGGATGAAGCGCCTAGATATCTGGACTCAGGTTTTGAAAATTAAAAAATTTCCTCCATGGTGGCAGGGATTGAATGGAAAAGAGTCCAAGAATTAGCACCTTTCACGGCCAAGATTGGTTAGATGAAGCGCCTGGATGTTTGGCATTAAATTTTGAATTCTTAAAAATTTTCTCCAGGGTTACCATTGTCGAGTGGAAAAGCATCCAAGAAGTAGCACTTAACCCACCCAAGATAGGCAGGATGAAGCGCCTAGATATCTGGACTCAGGTTTTGAAAATTTAAAAATTTTCTCCAGGGTTACCATGGTCGAGTGGAAAAGCATCCAAGAAGTAGCGCTTAACCCAGCCAAGATAGGCTGGATGAAGCGCCTGGACGTTTGGACTTTTGCTTTGAAATTTTAAAAACTTTTTCCATGGTAGCAAGGGTTGAGTGGAAAACAGTCCAAGAAGTAGCACCTTTCACGGCCAAGATTGGCTAGATGAAGCGCCTGGATGTTTGGCATTAAGTTTTGAATTCTTAAAAATTTTCTCCAGGGTTACCATGGTCGAGTGGAAAAGCGTTCAAGAAGTAGCACTGAAATCAGCCAAGATCGGCTGGCTGAAGCGCCTGGATGTTTGGGCTCAGGTTTTGAAAGCTTAAAAATTTTCTCCAGGGTTACCAAGGGTCGAGGGGAAAGCGTCTGAGAAATCAAACCTAATCCGGCCAAGATTGGTTGGATGAAGCGCCTGGATATCGGGACTCAGGTTTTGAAAACTAAAAATTTCTCCAGGGTGGCAGGGGTTGAATGGAAAAGAGTCCAAGAAGTAGCACCTTTCACGGCCAAGATTGGCTAGATGAAGCGCCTGGATGTTTGGCATTAAGTTTTGAATTCTTAAAAATTTTCTCTAGGGTTACCATGGTCGAGTGGAAAAGCGTCCAAGAAGTAGCACTTAACCCAGCCAAGATCGGCTGGATGAAGCGCCTGGACGTTTGGACTTTCGCTTTGAAAATTAAAAATTTCCTCCAGAGTGGCAGTGGTTGAGTGGAAAAGAGTCCAAGAAGTAGCACCTTTCACAGCCAAGATTGGCTAGATGAAGCGCCTGGATGCTTGGCATTAAGTTTTGAATTCTTAAAAATTTTCTCCAAGGTTACTATGGTCGAGTGGAAAAGCGTCCAAGAAGTAGCACTTAACCCAGCCAAGATCGGCTGGATGAAGCGCCTAGATATCGGGACTCAGGTTTTGAAAACTAAAAAATTTCCTCCAGGGTGGCAGGGGTTGAATGGAAAAGAGTCCAAGAAGTAGCACCTTTCACGGCCAAGATTGGCTAGATGAAGCGCCTGGATGTTTGGCATTAAGTTTTGAATTCTTAAAAATTTTCTCTAGGGTTACCATGGTCGAGTGGAAAAGCGTCCAAGAAGTAGCACTTAACCCAGCCAAGATCGGCTGGATGAAGCGCCTGGACGTTTGGACTTTCGCTTTGAAAATTAAAAAATTTCCTCCAGAGTGGCAGTGGTTGAGTGGAAAAGAGTCCAAGAAGTAGCAGCTTTCACGGCCAAGAATGGCTAGATGAAGCGCCTGGATGTTTGGCATCAAGTTTTGAATTCTTAAAAATTTTCTCCACGGTTACCATAGTCGAGTGGAAAAGCGTCCAAGAAGTAGCACTTAACCCAGCCAAGCTCGGCTTGATGAAGTGCCTGGACGTTTGGACTTTCGCTTTGAAAATTTAAATATTTCCTCCAGGTTGACTGAGGTTGAGTGGAAAAGAGTCCAAGAAGTAGCAACTTTCACGGCCAAGATTGGCTAGATGAAGCGCCTGGATGTTTGGCATTAAGTTTTGAATTCTTAAAAATTTTCTCCAGGGTTACCATGGTCGATTGGAAAAGCGTCCAAGAACCCAGCCAAGATCGGCTGGATGAAGTGCCTGGACGTTTGGCCTTTCGCTTTGAAAATTAAAAAATTTCCTCCAGAGTGGCAGTGGTTGAGTGGAAAAGAGTCCAAGAAGTAGCACCATTCACAGCCAAGATTGGCTAGATGAAGCGCCTGGATGTTTGGCATTAAGTTTTGAATTCTTAAAAATTTTCTCAAGGGTTACCATGGTCGAGTGGAAAAGCGTCCAAGAAGTAGCACTTAACCCAGCCAAGATCGGCTGGATGAAGCGCCTAGATATCTGGACTCAGGTTTTGAAAATTAAAAAATTTCCTCCATGGTGGCGGGGATTGAATGGAAAAGAGTCCAAGAATTAGCACCTTTCACGGCCAAGATTGGTTAGATGAAGCGCCTGGATGTTTGGCATTAAATTTTGAATTCTTAAAAATTTTCTCCAGGGTTACCATTGTCGAGTGGAAAAGCGTCCAAGAAGTAGCACTTAACCCACCCAAGATAGGCAG
The DNA here is from genome assembly GCF_018831695.1 of Puntigrus tetrazona. Lineage (NCBI taxonomy): Eukaryota > Metazoa > Chordata > Actinopteri > Cypriniformes > Cyprinidae > Puntigrus > Puntigrus tetrazona. The sequence goes on along the minus strand of NW_025048744.1, from coordinate 137,371 downwards.
GATGAAGCGCCTAGATATCTGGACTCAGGTTTTGAAAATTTAAAAATTTTCTCCAGGGTTACCATGGTCGAGTGGAAAAGCATCCAAGAAGTAGCGCTTAACCCAGCCAAGATAGGCTGGATGAAGCGCCTGGACGTTTGGACTTTTGCTTTGAAATTTTAAAAACTTTTTCCATGGTGGCAATGGTTGAGTGGAAAACAGTTCAAGAAGTAGCACCTTTCACGGCCAAGATTGGCTAGATGAAGCGCCTGGATGATTGGCATTAAGTTTTGAATTCTTAAAAATTTTCTCCAGGGTTACCATGGTCGAGTGGAAAGCGCCCAAGAAGTAGCACTGAAATCAGCCAAGATCGGCTGGCTGAAGCGCCTGGATGTTTGGGCTCAGGTTTTGAAAGCTTAAAAATTTTCTCCAGGGTTACCAAGGGTCGAGGGGAAATTGTCTGAGAAATCAAACCTAATCCGGCCAAGATCGGCTGGATGAAGCGCCTAGATATCGGGACTCAGGTTTTGAAAACTAAAAAATTTCCTCCAGGGTGGCAGGGGTTGAATGGAAAAGAGTCCAAGAAGTAGCACCTTTCACGCCAAGATTGGCTAGATGAAGCGCCTGGATGTTTGGCATTAAGTTTTGAATTCTTAAAAATTTTCTCTAGGGTTACCATGGTCGAGTGGAAAAGCGTCCAAGAAGTAGCACTTAACCCAGCCAAGATCGGCTGGATGAAGCGCCTGGACGTTTGGACTTTCGCTTTGAAAATTAAAAAATTTCCTCCAGAGTGGCAGTGGTTGAGTGGAAAAGAGTCCAAGAAGTAGCAGCTTTCACGGCCAAGAATGGCTAGATGAAGCGCCTGGATGTTTGGCATCAAGTTTTGAATTCTTAAAAATTTTTCTCAGGGTTACCATGGTCGAGTGGAAAAGCGTCCAAGAAGTAGCACTTAACCCAGCCAAGATCGGCTTGATGAAGTGCCTGGACGTTTGGACTTTCGCTTTGAAAATTTAAATATTTCCTCCAGGTTGACTGAGGTTGAGTGGAAAAGAGTCCAAGAAGTAGCACCTTTCACGGCCAAGATTGGCTAGATGAAGCGCCTGGATGTTTGGCATTAAGTTTTGAATTCTTAAAAATTTTCTCCAGGGTTACCATGGTCGAGTGGAAAAGCGTCCAAGAAGTAGCACTTAACCCAGCCAAGATCGGCTGGATGAAGCGCCTGGACGTTTGGACTTTCGCTTTGAAAATTAAAAAAATTTCCTCCAGAGTGGCAGTGGTTGAGTGGAAAAGAGTCCAAGAAGTAGCAGCTTTCACGGCCAAGAATGGCTAGATGAAGCGCCTGGATGTTTGGCATCAAGTTTTGAATTCTTAAAAATTTTCTCCACGGTTACCATAGTCGAGTGGAAAAGCGTCCAAGAAGTAGCACTTAACCCAGCCAAGCTCGGCTTGATGAAGTGCCTGGACGTTTGGACTTTCGCTTTGAAAATTTAAATATTTCCTCCAGGTTGACTGAGGTTGAGTGGAAAAGAGTCCAAGAAGTAGCACCTTTCACGGCCAAGATTGGCTAGATGAAGCGCCTGGATGTTCGGCATTAAGTTTTGAAATTCTTAAAAATTTTCTCCAGGGTTACCATGGTCGAGTGGAAAAGCGTCCAAGAAGTAGCACTTAACCCAGCCAAGATCGGCTGGATGAAGTGCCTGGACGTTTGGCCTTTCGCTTTGAAAATTAAAACATTTCCTCCAGAGTGGCAGTGGTTGAGTGGAAAAGAGTCCAAGAAGTAGCACCTTTCACAGCCAAGATTGGCTAGATGAAGCGCCTGGATGTTTGGTATTAAGTTTTGAATTCTAAAAAATTTTCTCCAGGGTTACCATGGTTGAGTGGAAAAGCGTCCAAGAAGTAGCACTTAAACCAGCCAAGATTGGCTGGATGAAGCGTCTGGACGTTTGGCCTTTCGCTTTGAAAATTTAAAAATTTTCTCCAGGGTGGCAGTGGTTGAGTGGAAAAGAGTCCAAGAAGTAGCACCTTTCACGGCCAAGATTGGCTAGATGAAGCGCCTGGATGTTTGGCATTAAGTTTTGAAATCTTAAAAATTTTCTCCAGGGTTACCATGGTCGAGTGGAAAAGCGTCCAAGAAGTATCACTTAACCCAGCCAAGATCGGGTGATGAAGTGCCTGGACGTTTGGACTTTCGCTTTGAAATTTTAAAAATTCTTCCAGGGTGGCAGTGGTTGAGTGGAAAAGAGTCCAAGAAGTAGCACCTTTCACGGCCAAGATTGGCTAGATGAAGCGCCTGGATGTTTGGGCTCAGGTTTTGAAAGCTTGAACATTTTCTCTAGGGTTACCATGGTCGAGGGGGAAATTGTCTGAGAAATCAAACCTATTCCGGCCAAGATCGGCTGGATGAAGCGCCTAGATATCGGGACTCAGGTTTTGAAAACTAAAAATTTCCTCCAGGGTGGCAGGGGTTGAATGGAAAAGAGTCCAAGAAGTAGCACCTTTCACGGCCAAGATTGGCTAGATGAAGCGCCTGGATGCTTGGCATTAAGTTTTGAATTCTTAAAAATTTTCTCCAGGGTTACCATGGTTGAGGAGGAAATTGTCTGAGAAATAAAACCTATTCCGGCCAAGATCGGCTAGATTAAGTGCCTGGATGGCTGGACTCAGGTTTTGAAAATTAAAAAATTTCCTCCAGGGAGGCAGGGGTTGAATGGAAAATAGTCCAAGAAGTAGCACATTTCACGGCCAAGATTGGCTAGATGAAGCGCCTGGATGTTCGGCATTAAGTTTGGAATTCTTAAAAATTTTCTCCAGGGTTACCATGGTCGAGTGGAAAAGCGTCCAAGAAGTAGCACTTAACCCAGCCAAGATCGGCTGGATGAAGTGCCTGGACGTTTGGCCTTTCGCTTTGAAAATTAAAAAAATTTCCTCCAGAGTGGCAGTGGTTGAGTGGAAAAGAGTCCAAGAAGTAGCACCTTTCACAGCCAAGATTGGCTAGATGAAGCGCCTGGATGCTTGGCATTAGGTTTTGAATTCTTAAAAATTTTCTCCAGGGTTACCATGGTCAAGTGGAAAAGCATCCAAGAAGTAGCACTTAACCCAGCCAAGATCGGCTGGATGAAGCGCCTAGATATCTGGACTCAGGTTTTGAAAATTTAAAAACTTTCTCCAGGGTTACCATGGTCGAGTGGAAAAGCATCCAAGAAGTAGCGCTTAACACTGCCAAGATCGCCTGGATGAAGCGCCTGGACGTTTGGATTTTTGCTTTGAAATTTTAAAAACTTTTTCCATGGTGGCAAGGGTTGAGTGGAAAACAGTCCAAGAAGTAGCACCTTTCACGGCCAAGATTGGCTAGATGAAGCGCCTGGATGTTTGGCATTAAGTTTTGAATTCTTAAAAATTTTCTCCAGGGTTACCATGGTCGAGTGGAAAAGCGTCCAAGAAGTAGCACTTAAATCAGCCAAGATCGGCTGGCTGAAGCGCCTGGATGTTTGGGCTCAGGTTTTGAAAGCTTAAAAATTTTCTCCAGGGTTACCATGGTCGAGTGGAAAAGCGTCCAAGAAGTAGCACTTAACCCAGCCAAGATTGGCTGGATGAAGCGCCTAGGTATCTGGACTCAGGTTTTGAAAAATAAAAATTTCCTCCAGGGTGGCAGGGGTTGAATGGAAAAGAGTCTAAGAAGTAGCACTTTTCACGGCCAAGATTGGCTAGATGAAGCGCCTGGATGTTTGGCATTAAGTTTTGAATTCTTAAAAATTTTCTCCAGGGTTACCATGGTCGAGTGGAAAAGCGTCCAAGAAGTAGCACTTAACCCAGCCAAGATCGGCTGGATAAAGCGCTTAGATATCTGGACTCAGGTTTTGAAAATTAAAAAAATTTTCTTCCAGGTGGGCAGGGGTTGAATGGAAAAGAGTTCAAGAAGTAGCACTTTTCACGGCCAAGATTAGCTAGATGAAGCGCCTGGATGTTTGGGCTTTAAGCCGAAAATTAAAAAATTTCCTCCAGGGTTACCATGGTTGAGGTGGAAATTGTCTGAGAAATCAAACATATTCCGGCCAAGATCGGCTAGATGAAGCGCCTGGATGGCTGGACTTAGGTTTTGAAAATTAAAAAATTTCCTCCAGGGTGGCAGTGGTTGAGTGGAATATAGTCCAAGAAGTAGCACCTTTCACGGACAAGATTGGCTAGATGAAGCGCCTGGATGTTTGGCATTAAGTTTTGAATTCTTAAAAATTTTCTCCAGGGTTACCATGGTCAAGTGGAAAAGCATCCAAGAAGTAGCACTTAACCCAGCCAAGATCGGCTGGATGAAGCACGTAGATATCTGGACTCAGGTTTTGAAAATTTAAAAATTTTCTCCAGGGTGTCAGGAGTTGAGTGGAAAATAGTCCAAGAAGTAGCACTTTCACGGCCAAGATTGGGTACATGAAGCGCCTGTATGTTTGGCATTACGTTTTGAATTCTTAAAAATTTTCTCCAGGGTTACCATGGTCGAGTGGAAAGCGCGTCCAAGAAGTAGCACTTAACCCAGCCAAGATCGGCTGGATGAAGCGCCTAGATATCTGGACTCAGGTTTTGAAAATTAAAAATTTTCTCCAGGGTGGTAGGGGTTGAATGGAAAAAGAGTCCAAGAAGTAGCACCTTTCACGGCCAAGATTGGCTAGATGAAGCGCCTGGATGTTTGGCATTAAGTTTTGAAATCTTAAAAATTTTCTCCAGGGTTACCATGGTCGAGTGGAAAAGCGTCCAAGAAGTAGCACTTAACCCAGCCAAGATTGGGTGATGAAGTGCCTGGACGTTTGGATTTTCGCTTTGAGAATTTAAAAATTTCCTCCAGGTTGACTGGGGTTGAGTGGAAAAGAGTCCAAGAAGTAGCACCTTTCACGGCCAAGATTGGCTAGATGAAGCGCCTGGATGTTTGGCATAAAATTTTGAATTCTTTAAAATTTTCTCCAGGGTTACCATGATCTAGTGGAAAAGCTTTCAAGAAGTAGCACTTAACCCAGCCAAGATAGGCTGGATGAAGCGCCTAGATATCTGGACTCAGGTTTTGAAAATTAAAAAATTTCCTTCAGGGTGGCAGGGGTTGAATGGAAAACAGTCCAAGAAGTAGCACTTTTCACGGCCAAGATTGGCTAGATGAAGCGCCTAGATATCTGGACTCAGGTTTTGAAAATTAAAAAATTTTCTCCAGGGTTACCATGGTCGAGTGGAAAAGTGTCCAAGAAGTAGCACTTAACCCAGCCAAGATCGGCTGGATGAAGCGCTTGGACGTTTGGACTTTCGCTTTGAAAATTAAAAAAAACTCCTCCAGGGTGGCAGTGGTTGAGTGGAAAAGAGTCCAAGAAGTAGCACCTTTCACGGCCAAGATTGGCTAGATGAAGCGCCTGGATGTTTGGCATTAAGTTTTGAATTCTTAAAAATTTTCTAAAGGGTTACCATGGTCGAGTGGAAAAGCGTCAAGAAGTAGCACTTAACCCAGCCAAGATCAGCTGGATGAAGCGGCTAGATATCTGCACTTAGGTTTTGAAAATTAAAAAATTTCTTCCATGGTGGCAGGGGTTGAATGGAAAAGAGTTCAAGAAGTAGCACCTTTCACGGCCAAGATTGGCTAGATGAAGCGCCTGTATGTTTGGCATTACGTTTTGAATTCTTAAAAGGTTTCTCCAGGGTTACCATGGTCGAGTGGAAAAGCGTCCAAGAAGTAGCACTTAACCCAGCCAAGATCGGCTGGATGAAGCGCCTAGATATCTGGACTCAGGTTTTGAAAATTAAAAAATTTCCTCCAGGGTGGTAGGGGTTGAATGGAAAAGAGTCCAAGAAGTAGCACCTTTCACGGCCAAGATTGGCTAGATGAAGCGCCTGGATGTTTGGCATTAAGTTTTGAATTCTTAAAAATTTTCTCCAGGGTTACCATGGTTGAGGAGGAAAAGCGTCAGAAATCAAACCTATTCCGGCCAAGATCGGCTAGATGAAGCGCCTGGATGGCTGGACTTAGGTTTTGAAAATTAAAAAATTTCCTCCAGGGTGGCAGTGGTTGAGTGGAAAAGAGTCCAAGAAGTAGCAGCTTTCACGGCCAAGAATGGCTAGATGAAGCGCCTGGATGTTTGGCATCAAGTTTTGAATTTAAAAATTTTCTCCAGGGTTACCATGGTCGAGTGGAAAAGCGTCCAAGAAGTAGCACTTAACCCAGCCAAGCTCGGCTGGATGAAGTGCCTGGACGTTTGGACTTTCGCTTTGAAAATTAAAAAATTTCCTCCAGGTTGACTGAGGTTGAGTGGAAAAGAGTCCAAAGTAGTCACAAGAAGTAGCACTTAACCCAGCCAAGATCGGCTGGATGAAGCGCCTAGATATCTGGACTCAGGTTTTGAAAATTAAAAATTTTCCTCCATGGTGGCAGGGGTTGAATGGAAAAGAGTCCAAGAATTAGCACCTTTCACGGCCAAGATTGGCTAGATGAAGCGCCTGGATGTTTGGCATTAAATTTTGAATTCTTAAAAATTTTCTCCAGGGTTACCATTGTCGAGTGGAAAAGCGTCCAAGAAGTAGCACTTAACCCACCCAAGATAGGCTGGATGAAGCGCCTAGAAATCTGGACTCAGGTTTTGAAAATTTAAAAATTTTCTCCAGGGTTACCATGGTCGAGTGGAAAAGCATCCAAGAAGTAGCGCTTAACACTGCCAAGATCGCCTGGATGATCGTTTGGACTTTTGCTTTGAAATTTTAAAAACTTTTTCCATGGTGGCAAGGGTTGAATGGAAAACAGTCCAAGAAGTAGCACCTTTCACGGCCAAGATTGGCTAGATGAAGCGCCTGGATGTTTGGCATCAAGTTTTGAATTCTTAAAAATTTTCTCCAGGGTTACCATGGTCGAGTGGAAAAGCGTCCAAGAAGTAGCACTTAAATCAGCCAAGATCGGCTGGCTGAAGCGCCTGGATGTTTGGGCTCAGGTTTTGAAAGCTTAAAAATTTTCTTCAGGGTTACCAAGGGTCGAGGGGGAAATTGTCTGAGAAATCAAACCTAATCCGGCCAAGATCGGCTGGATGAAGCGCCTAGATATCGGGACTCAGGTTTTGAAAACTAAAAAATTTCCTCCAGGGTGGCAGGGGTTGAATGGAAAAGAGTCCAAGAAGTAGCACCTTTCACGGCCAAGATTGGCTAGATGAAGCGCCTGGATGTTTGGCATTAACTTTTGAATTCTTAAAAATTTTCTCCAGGGTTACCATGGTCGAGTGGAAAAGCGTCCAAGAAGTAGCACTTAACCCAGCCAAGATCGGCTGGGTGAAGCGCCTGGACGTTTGGATTTTTGCTTTGAAAATTAAAAAATTTCCTCCAGAGTGGCAGTGGTTGAGTGGAAAAGCGTCCAAGAAGTAGCACTTAACCCAGCCAAGATCGGCTGGATGAAGCGCCTAGATATCTGGACTCAGGTTTTGAAAATTTAAAAATTTTCTCCAGGGTTACCATGGTCGAGTGGAAAAGCATCCAAGAAGTAGCACTTAACCCAGCCAAGATAGGCTGGATGAAGCGCCTATATATCTGGACTCAGGTTTTGAAAATTTAAAAAAATTTCTCCAGGGTTACCATGGTCGTCGAGTGGAAAAGCATCCAAGAAGTAGCACTTAACACTGCCAAGATCGCCTGGATGAAGCGCCTGGACATTTGGACTTTTGCTTTGAAATTTTAAAAATTTTCTCCATGGTGGCATGGGTTGAGTGAAAAGAGTCCAAGAAGTAGCACCTTTCACGGCCAAGATTAGCTAGATGAAGCGCCTGGATGTTTGGCATTAAGTTTTGAATTCTTAAAAATTTTCTCCAGGGTTACCATGGTCGAGTTGAGTGGAAAAGCGTCCAAGAAGTAGCACTTAAATCAGCCAAGATCGGCTGGCTGAAGCGCCTGGATGTATGGGCTCAGGTTTTGAAAGCTTAAAAATTTTCTTCAGGGTTACCAAGGGTCGAGGGGAAATTGTCTGAGAAATCAAACCTAATCCGCCAAGATCGGCTGGATGAAGTGCCTGGACGTTTGGCCTTTCGCTTGAAATTAAAAAATTCTCCAGAGTGGCAGTGGTTGAGTGGAAAAGAGTCCAAGAAGTAGCACCTTTCACAGCCAAGATTGGCTAAATGAAGCGCCTGGATGTTTGGCATTAAGTTTTGAATTCTTAAAAATTTTCTCCAGGGTTACCAAGGTCGAGTGGAAAAGCATCCAAGAAGTAGCACTTAACCCAGCCAAGATCGGCTGGATGAAGTGCCTGGATGTTTGGCCTTTCGCTTTGAAAATTAAAAAAAATTTCCTCCAGAGTGGCAGTGGTTGAGTAGAAAAGAGTCCAAGAAGTAGCACCTTTCACGCCAAGATTGGCTAGATGAAGCGCCTGGATATCTGGACTCAGGTTTTGAAAATTAAAAATTTCCTCCAGAGTGGCAGTGGTTGAATGGAAAAGAGTCCAAGAAGTAGCACCTTTCACGGCCAAGATTGGCTAGATGAAGCGCCTGGATGTTTGGCATTAAATTTTGAATTCTTAAAAATTTTCTCCAGGGTTACCATTGTCGAGTGGAAAAGCGTCCAAGAAGTAGCACTTAACCCACCCAAGATAGGCTGGATGAAGCGCCTAGATATCTGGACTCAGGTTTTGAAAATTTAAAAATTTTCTCCAGGGTTACCATGGTCAAGTGGAAAAGCATCCAAGAAGTAGCACTTTCACAGCCAAGATAGGCTGGATGAAGCGCCTATATGTCTGGACTCAGTTTTTGAAAATTTAAAAAAATTCTCTCCAGGGTTACCATGGTCGAGTGGAAAAGCATCCAAGAAGTAGCGCTTAACACTGCCAAGATCGCCTGGATGAAGCGCCTGGACGTTTGGACTTTGCTTTGAAATTTTAAAAATTTTTCCAGGGTGGCAAGGGTTGAGTGGAAAACAGTCCAAGAAGTAGCACCTTTCACGGCCAAGATTGGCTAGATGAAGCGCCTGGATGTTTGGCATTAAGTTTTGAATTCTTAAAAATTTTCTCCAGGGTTACCATGGTAGAGTGGAAAAGCGTCCAAGAAGTAGCACTTAACCCAGCCAAGATCGGCTGGATGAAGTGCCTAGGTGTCTGGACTCAGGTTTTGAAAATTAAAAATTTCTCCAGAGAGGCAGGGGTTGAATGGAAAAGAGTCCAAGAAGTAGCACATTTCACGGCCAAGATTGGCTAGATGAAGCGCCTGGATGTTCGGCATTAAGTTTGGAATTCTTAAAAATTTTCTCCAGGGTTACCATGGTCGAGTGGAAAAGCGTCCAAGAAGTAGCACTTAACCCAGCCAAGATCGGCTGGATGAAGTGCCTGGACGTTTGGACTTTCGCTTTGAAAATTAAAAAATTTCCTCCAGGTTGACTGAGGTTGAGTGGAAAAGAGTCCAAGAAGTAGCACCTTTCACGGCCAAGATTGGCTAGATGAAGCGCCTGGATGTTTGGCATTAAGTTTTGAATTCTTAAAAATTTTCTCCAGGGTTACCATGGTCGAGTGGAAAAGCGTCCAGGAAGTAGCACTTAACCCAGCCAAGATCGGCTGGATGAAGTGCCTGGACGTTTGGCCTTTCGCTTTGAAAATTAAAATAATTTCCTCCAGAGTGGCAGTGGTTGAGTGGAAAAGAGTCCAAGAAGTAGCACCTTTCACAGCCAAGATTGGCTAGATGAAGCGCCTGGATGCTTGGCATTAAGTTTTGAATTCTTAAAAATTTTCTCCAGGGTTACCATGGTCAAGTGGAAAAGCGTCCAAGAAGTAGCACTTAACCCAGCCAAGATCGGCTGGATGAAGCGCCTAGATATCTGGACTCAGGTTTTGAAAATTAAAAAATTTCCTCCATGGTGGCAGGGGTTGAATGGAAAAGAGTCCAAGAATTAGCACCTTTCACGGCCAAGATTGGCTAGATGAAGCGCCTGGATGTTTGGCATTAAATTTTGAATTCTTAAAAATTTTCTCCAGGGTTACCATTGTCGAGTGGAAAAGCGTCCAAGAAGTAGCACTTAACCCACCCAAGATAGGCTGGATGAAGCGCCTAGATATCTGGACTCAGGTTTTGAAAATTTAAAAATTTTCTCCAGGGTTACCATGGTCGAGTGGAAAAGCATCCAAGAAGTAGCACTTTTCCCAGCCAAGATAGGCTGGATGAAGCGCCTATATATCTGGACTCAGGTTTTGAAAATTTAAAAATTTCTCCAGGGTTACCATGGTCGAGTGGAAAAGCATCCAAGAAGTAGCACTTAACACTGCCAAGATCGCCTGGATGAAGCGCCTGGACGTATGGACTTTTGCTTTGAAATTTTAAAAACTTTTTCCATGGTGGCAAGGTTGAGTGGAAAACAGTCCAAGAAGTAGCACCTTTCACGGCCAAGATTGGCTAGATGAAGCGCCTGGATGTTTGGCATTAAGTTTTGAATTCTTAAAAATTTTCTCCAGGGTTACCATGGTTGAGTGGAAAAGCGTCCAAGAAGTAGCACTTAAATCAGCCAAGATCGGCTGGCTGAAGCGCCTGGATGTTTGGGCTCAGGTTTGAAAGCATAAAAATTTTCTTCAGGGTTACCAAGGGTCAAGAGGGAAAAAATTGTCTGAGAATTCAAACCTAATCCGGCCAAGATCGGCTGGATGAAGCGCCTAGATATCGGGACTCAGGTTTTGAAAACTAAAAAATTTCTTCCAGGGTGGCAGGGGTTGAATGGAAAAGAGTCCAAGAAGTAGCACCTTTCACGGCCAAGATTGGCTAGATGAAGCGCCTGGATGTTTGGCATTAAGTTTTGAATTCTTAAAAATTTTCTCCAGGGTTACCATGGTCGAGTGGAAAAGCGTCCAAGAAGTAGCACTTAACCCAGCCAAGATCAGCTGGATGAAGTGCCTGGACGTTTGGCCTTTCGCTCTGAAAATTAAAAAATTTCCTCCAGAGTGGCAGTGGTTGAGTGGAAAAGAGTCCAAGAATTAGCACCTTTCACGGCCAAGATTGGCTAGATGAAGCGCCTGGATGTTTGGCATTAAATTTTGAATTCTTAAAAATTTTCTCCAGGGTTACCATTGTCGAGTGGAAAAGCGTCCAAGAAGTAGCACTTAACCCACCCAAGATAGGCTGGATGAAGCGCCTAGATATCTGGACTCAGGTTTTGAAAATTTAAAAATTTTCTCCAGGGTTACCATGGTCGAGTGGAAAAGCATCCAAGAAGTAGCGCTTAACCCAGCCAAGATAGGCTGGATGAAGCGCCTATATATCTGGACTCAGGTTTTGAAAATTTAAAATCTTTCTCCAGGGTTACCATGGTCGAGTGGAAAAGCATCCAAGAAGTAGTGCTTAACACTGCCAAGATCGCCTGGATGAAGCGCCTGGACGTTTGGACTTTTGCTTTGAAATTTTAAAAACTTTTCCATGGTGGCAAGGGTTGAGTGGAAAACAGTCCAAGAAGTAGCACCTTTCACTGCCAAGATTGGCTAGATGAAGCGCCTGGATGTTTGGCATTAAGTTTTGAATTCTTAAAAATTTTCTCCAGGGTTACCATGGTCGAGTGGAAAAGCGTCCAAGAAGTAGCACTTAAATCAGCCAAGATCGGAGGGCTGAAGCGCCTGGATTTTTGGGCTCAGGTTTTGAAAGCTTAAAAATTTTCTTCAGGGTTACCAAGGGTCAAGGGGAAATTGTCTGAGAAATCAAACCTAATCCGGCCAAGATCGGCTGGATGAAGCGCCTGGATATCGGGACTCAGGTTTTGAAAACTAAAAATTTCTCCAGGGTGGCAGGGGTTGAATGGAAAAGAGTCCAAGAGTAGCACCTTTCACGGCCAAGATTGGCTAGATGAAGCGCCTGGATGTTTGGCATTAAGTTTTGAATTCTTAAAAATTTTCTCTAGGGTTACCATGGTCGAGTGGAAAAGCGTCCAAGAAGTAGCACTTAACCCAGCCAAGATCAGCTGGATGAAGTGCCTGGACGTTTGGCCTTTCGCTCTGAAAATTAAAAAATTTCCTCCAGAGTGGCAGTGGTTGAGTGGAAAAGAGTCCAAGAAGTAGCACATTTCACGGCCAAGATTGGCTAGATGAAGCGCCTGGATGTTCGGCATTAAGATTGGAATTCTTAAAAATTTTCTCCAGGGTTACCATGGTTGAGGAGGAAGTTGTCGGAGAAATCAAACCTATTCCGGCCAAGATCGGCTAGATGAAGCGCCTGGATGGCTGGACTTAGGTTTTGAAAATTAAAAAATTTCCTCCAGGGTGGCAGTGGTTGAGTGGAAAAGAGTCCAAGAAGTAGCAGCTTTCACGGCCAAGATTGGCTAGATGAAGCGCCTGGATGTTTGACATCAAGTTTTGAATTCTTAAAAATTTTCTCCAGGGTTACCATAGTCGAGTGGAAAAGCGTCCAAGAAGTAGCACTTAACCCAGCCAAGATCGGCTGGATGAAGTGCCTGGACGTTTGGACTTTCTTTTGAAAATTAAAAAATTTCCTCCAGGTTGACAGAGGTTGAGTGGAAAAGAGTCCAAGAAGTAGCACCTTTCACGCCAAGATTGGCTAGATGAAGCGCCTGGATGTTTGGCATTAAGTTTTGAATTCTTAAAAATTTTCTCCAGGGTTACCATGGTCGAGTGGAAAAGCGTCCAAGAAGTAGCACTTAACCCAGCCAAGATCGGCTGGATGAAGTGCCTGGACGTTTGGACTGGCCTTTCACTTTGAAAATTAAAAAATTTCCTCCAGGTGGCAGTGGTTGAGTGGAAAAGAGTCCAAGAAGTAGCACCTTTCACAGCCAAGATTGGCTAGATGAAGCGCCTGGATGCTTTGGCATTAAGTTTTGAATTCTTAAAAATTTTCCAGGGTTACCATGGTCAAGTGGAAAAGCGTCCAAGAAGTAGCACTTAACCCAGCCAAGATCGGCTGGATGAAGCGCCTAGATATCTGGACTCAGGTTTTGAAAATAAAAAATTTCCTCCAGAGGGCAGGGGTTGAATGGAAAAAGAGTCCAAGAAGTAGCACATTTCACGGCCAAGATTGGCTAGATGAAGCGCCTGGATGTTTGGCATTAAGTTTGGAATTCTTAAAAATTTTCTCCAGGGTTACCATGGTCGAGTGGAAAAGCGTCCAAGAAGTAGCACTTAACCCAGCCAAGATCGGCTGGATGAAGTGCCTGGACGTTTGGACTTTCGCTTTGAAAATTAAAAAATTTCCTCCAGGTTGACTGAGGTTGAGTGGAAAAGAGTCCAAGAAGTAGCACCTTTCACGGCCAAGATTGGCTAGATGAAGCGCCTGGATGTTTGGCATTAAGTTTTGAATTCTTAAAAATTTTCTCCAGGGTTACCATGGTCGAGTGGAAAAGCGTCCAAGAAGTAGCACTTAACCCAGCCAAGATCGGCTGGATGAAGTGCCTGGACGTTTGGCCTTTCGCTTTGAAAATTAAAATAATTTCCTCCAGAGTGGCAGTGGTTGAGTGGAAAAGAGTCCAAGAAGTAGCACCTTTCACAGCCAAGATTGGCTAGATGAAGCGCCTGGATGTTTGGCATTAAGTTTTGAATTCTTAAAAATTTTCTCCAGGGTTACCATGGTCGAGTGGAAAAGCGTCCAAGAAGTAGCACTTAACCCAGCCAAGATCAGCTGGATGAAGTGCCTGGACGTTTGGACTTTTTCGCTTTGAAATTAAAAAATTTTCTCCAGAGTGGCAGTGGTTGAGTGGAAAAGAGTCCAAGAAGTAGCACATTTCACGGCCAAGATTGGCTGGCTGAAGCGCCTGGATGTTTGGCATTAGGTTTTGAATTCTTAAAAATTTTCTCAGGGTTACCATTGTCGAGTGGAAAAGCGTCAAGAAGTAGCACTTAACCCACCCAAGATAGGCTGGATGAAGCGCCTGGAGAAATCTGGACTCAGGTTTTGAAAATTTAAAAATTTTCTCCAGGGTTACCATGGTCGAGTGGAAAAACATCCAAGAAGTAGCGCTTAACCCAGCCAAGATAGGCTGGATGAAGCGCCTATATATCTGGACTCAGGTTTTGAAAATTTAAAAACTTTTCTCCAGGGTTACCATGGTCGAGTGGAAAAGCATCCAAGAAGTAGCGCTTAACACTGCCAAGATCGCCTGGATGAAGCGCCTGGACGTTTGGACTTTTGCTTTGAAATTTTAAAAACTTTTTCCATGGTGGCAAGGGTTGAGTGGAAAACAGTCCAAGAAGTAGCACCTTTCACGGCCAAGATTGGCTAGATGAAGCGCCTGGATGTTTGGCATTAAGTTTTGAATTCTTAAAAATTTTCTCCAGGGTTACCATGGTCGAGTGGAAAAGCGTCCAAGAAGTAGCACTTAACCCAGCCAAGATCGGCTGGATGAAGCGCCTAGATATCTGGACTCTGGTTTTGAAAATTAAAAAATTTCCTCCAGGGTGGCAGGGGTTGAGTGGAAAAGAGTCCAAGAAGTAGCACCTTTCACGGACAAGATTGGCTAGATGAAGCGCCTGGATGCTTGGCATTAAGTTTTGAATTCTTAAAAAATTTTCCAGGGTTACCATGGTAGAGTGGAAAAGCGTCCAAGAAGTAGCACTTAACCCAGCCAAGATCGGCTGGATGAAGTGCCTAGGTGTCTGGACTCAGGTTTTGAAAATTAAAAATTTCCTCCAGAGAGGCAGGGTTGAATGGAAAAGAGTCCAAGAAGTAGCACATTTCACGGCCAAGATTGGCTAGATGAAGCGCCTGGATGTTCGGCATTAAGTTTGGAATTCTTAAAAATTTTCTCCAGGGTTACCATGGTCGAGTGGAAAAGCGTCCAAGAAGTAGCACTTAACCCAGCCAAGATCGGCTGGATGAAGTGCCTGGATGTTTGGACTTTCGCTTTGAAAATTAAAAAATTTCCTCCAGGTTGACTGAGGTTGAGTGGAAAAGAGTCCAAGAAGTAGCACCTTTCACGGCCAAGATTGGCTAGATGCAGCGCCTGGATGTTTGGCATTAAGTTTTGAATTCTTAAAAATTTTCTCCAGGGTTACCATGGTCGAGTGGAAAAGCGTCCAAGAAGTAGCACTTAACCCAGCCAAGATCGGCTGGATGAAGTGCCTGGACGTTTGGACTTTCGCTTTGAAAATTAAAAAAATTTCCTCCAGTGTGGCAGTGGTTGAGTGGAAAAGAGTCCAAGAAGTAGCACCTTTCACAGCCAAGATTGGCTAGATGAAGCGCCTGGATGCTTGGCATTAAGTTTTGAATTCTTAAAAATTTTCTCCAGGGTTACCATTGGTCGAGTGGAAAAGCGTCAAGAAGTAGCACTTAACCCAGCCAAGATCGGCTGGATGAAGCGCCTAGATATCTGGACTCAGGTTTTGAAAATTTAAAAAATTTTCTCCAGGGTTACCATGGTCGAGTGGAAAAGCATCCAAGAAGTAGCACTTAACACTGCCAAGATCGGCTGGATGAAGCGCCTGGATGTTTGGACTTTTGCTTTGAAATTTTAAAAACTTTTCCCAGGGTGGCAAGGGTTGAGTGGAAAACAGTCCAAGAAGTAGCACCTTTCACGGCCAAGATTAGCTAGATGAAGCGCCTGGATGTTTGGCATTAAGTTTTGAATTCTTAAAAATTTTCTCCAGGGTTACCATGGTCGAGTGGAAAAGCGTCCAAGAAGTAGCACTTAAATCAGCCAAGATTGGCTGGATGAAGCGCCTGGATGTTTGGGCTCAGGTTTTGAAAGCTTAAAAATTTTCTTCAGGGTTACCAAGGGTCGAGGGAAAAGCGTCTGAGAAATAGCACCTAATCCGGCCAAGATCGGCTGGATGAAGTGCCTGGACGTTTGGCCTTTCGCTTTTGAAATTAAAAAAATTTCTCCAGAGTGGCAGTGGTTGAGTGGAAAAGAGTCCAAGAAGTAGCACCTTTCACAGCCAAGATTGGCTAGATGAAGCGCCTGGATGTTTGGCATTAAGTTTTGAATTCTTAAAAATTTCTCCAGGGTTACCAAGGTCGAGTGGAAAAGCATCCAAGAAGTAGCACTTAACCCAGCCAAGATCGGCTGGATGAAGTGCCTGGATGTTTGGCCTTTCGCTTTGAAAATTAAAAAAATTCCTCCAGAGTGGCAGTGGTTGAGTGGAAAAGAGTCCAAGAAGTAGCACCTTTCACGGCCAAGATTGGCTAGATGAAGCGCCTGGATATCTGGACTCAGGTTTTGAAAATTAAAAAATTTCCTCCAGGGTGGCAGGGTTGAATGGAAAAGAGTCCAAGAAGTAGCACCTTTCACGGCCAAGATTGGCTAGATGAAGCGCCTGGATGTTTGGCATTAAATTTTGAATTCTTAAAAATTTTCTCCAGGGTTACCATTGTCGAGTGGAAAAGCGTCCAAGAAGTAGCACTTAACCCACCCAAGATAGGCTGGATGAAGCGCCTAGATATCTGGACTCAGGTTTTGAAAATTTAAAAATTTTCTCCAGGGTTACCGTGGTCAAGTGGAAAAGCATCCAAGAAGTAGCACCTTTCCCAGCCAAGATAGGCTGGATGAAGCGCCTATATATCTGGACTCAGTTTTTGAAAATTTAAAAACTTTCTCCAGGGTTACCATGGTCGAGTGGAAAAGCATCCAAGAAGTAGCGCTTAACACTGCCAAGATCGCCTGGATGAAGCGCCTGGACGTTTGGACTTTTGCTTTGAAATTTTAAAAACTTTTCCATGGTGGCAAGGGTTGAGTGGAAAAGAGTCCAAGAAGTAGCACCTTTCACGCCAAGATTGGCTAGATGAAGCGCCTGGATGTTTGGCATTAAGTTTTGAATTCTTAAAAATTTTCTCCAGGGTTACCATGGTTGAGTGGAAAAGCGTCCAAGAAGTAGCACTTAACCCAGCCAAGATCGGCTGGATGAAGCGCCTAGATATCTGGACTCTGGTTTTGAAAATTAAAAAATTTCCTCCAGGGTGGCAGGGGTTGAGTGGAAAAGAGTCCAAGAAGTAGCACCTTTCACGGCCAAGATTGGCTAGATGAAGCGCCTGGATGTTTGGCATTAAGTTTTGAATTCTTAAAAATTTTCTCCAGGGTTACCATGGTAGAGTGGAAAAGCGTCAAGAAGTAGCACTTAACCCAGCCAAGATCGGCTGGATGAAGTGCCTGGACGTTTGGCCTTTCGCTTTGAAAATTAAAAAAATTTCCTCCAGAGTGGCAGTGGTTGAGTGGAAAAGAGTCCAAGAAGTAGCACCTTTCACAGCCAAGATTGGCTAGATGAAGCGCCTGGATGCTTGGCATTAAGTTTTGAATTCTTAAAAATTTTCTCCAGGGTTACCATGGTCGAGTGGAAAAGCGTCCAAGAAGTAGCACTTAACCCAGCCAAGATCGGCTGGATGAAGCGCCTAGATATCTGGACTCAGGTTTTGAAAATTTAAAAACTTTCTCCAGGGTTACCATGGTCGAGTGGAAAAGCATCCAAGAAGTAGCGCTTTTCACTGCCAAGATCGGCTGGATGAAGCGCCTGGATGTTTGGACTTTTTTTGAAATTTTAAAAACTTTTCCAGGTGGCAAGGGGTTGAGTGAAAAACAGTCCAAGAAGTAGCACCTTTCACAGCCAAGATTAGCTAGATGAAGCGCCTGGATGTTTGGCATTAAGTTTTGAATTCTTAAAAATTTTCTCCAGGGTTACCATGGTTGAGTGGAAAAGCGTCCAAGAAGTAGCACTTAACGGCCAAGATTGGCTGGATGAAGCGCCTGGATGTTTGGGCTTAGGTTTTGAAAGCTTAAAAATTTTCTCAGGGTTACCAAGGTCGAGGGAAAAGCGTCTGAGAAATCAAACCTAATCCGGCCAAGATCGGCTGGATGAAGTGCCTGGACGTTTGGCCTTTCGCTTTGAAAATTAAAAATTTCCTCCAGAGTGGCAGTGGTTGAGTGGAAAAGAGTCCAAGAAGTAGCACCTTTCACAGCCAAGATTGGCTAGATGAAGCGCCTGGATGTTTGGCATTAAGTTTTGAATTCTTAAAAATTTTCTCCAGGGTTACCATGGTCGAGTGGAAAAAGCATCCAGAAGTAGCACGCACTTCACCCAGCCAAGATCGGCTGGATGAAGTGCCTGGATGTTTGGCCTTTCAGGTTTTGAAAATTAAAAAAATTCCTCCAGAGTGGCAGTGGTTGAGTGAAAAGAGTCCAAGAAGTAGCACCTTTCACGGCCAAGATTGGCTAGATGAAGCGCCTGGATATCTGGACTCAGGTTTTGAAAATTAAAAATTTCTCCAGGGTGGCAGGGGTTGAATGGAAAAGAGTCCAAGAAGTAGCACCTTTCACGGCCAAGATTGGCTAGATGAAGCGCCTGGATGTTTGGCATTAAATTTTGAATTCCTAAAAATTTTCTCCAGGGTTACCATGGTCGAGTGGAAAAGCGTCCAAGAAGTAGCACTTAACCCACCCAAGATAGGCTGGATGAAGCGCCTGATATCTGGACTTAGGTTTTGAAAATTTAAAAATTTTCTCCAGGGTTACCATGGTCAAGTGGAAAAGCATCCAAGAAGTAGCACTTTTCCCAGCCAAGATAGGCTGGATGAAGCGCCTGGATGTTTGGACTCAGGTTTTGAAAATTTAAAAATTTTCTCCAGGGTTACCATGGTCGAGTGGAAAGCATCCAAGAAGTAGCGCTTAACACTGCCAAGATCGCCTGGATGAAGCGCCTGGACGTTTGGACTTTTGCTTTGAAATTTTAAAAACTTTTTCCAGGGTGGCAAGGGGTTGAGTGGAAAAGAGTCCAAGAAGTAGCACCTTTCACGGCCAAGATTGGCTAGATGAAGCGCCTGGATGTTTGGCATTAAGTTTTGAATTCTTAAAAATTTTCTCCAGGGTTACCATGGTTGAGTGGAAAAGCGTCAAGAAGTAGCACTTAACCCAGCCAAGATCGGCTGGATGAAGCGCCTGATATCTGGACTCTGGTTTTGAAAATTAAAAATTTCCTCCAGGGTGGCAGGGGTTGAGTGGAAAAGAGTCCAAGAAGTAGCACCTTTCACGGACAAGATTGGCTAGATGAAGCGCCTGGATGTTTGGCATTAAGTTTTGAATTCTTAAAAATTTTCTCCAGGGTTACCATGGTAGAGTGGAAAAGCGTCCAAGAAGTAGCACTTAACCCAGCCAAGATCGGCTGGATGAAGTGCCTAGATCTGGACTCAGGTTTTGAAAATTAAAAAATTTCCTCCAGGGTGGCAGGGGTTGAATGGAAAAGAGTCCAAGAAGTAGCACATTTCACGGCCAAGATTGGCTAGATGAAGCGCCTGGATGTTTGGCATTAAGTTTGGAATTCTTAAAAATTTTCTCCAGGGTTACCATGGTCGAGTGGAAAAGCGTCCAAGAAGTAGCACTTAACCCAGCCAAGATCGGCTGGATGAAGTGCCTGGACGTTTGGACTTTCGCTTTGAAAATTAAAAAATTTCCTCCAGGTTGACTGAGGTTGAGTGGAAAAGAGTCCAAGAAGTAGCACCTTTCACGGCCAAGATTGGCTAGATGAAGCGCCTGGATGTTTGGCATTAAGTTTTGAATTCTTAAAAATTTTCTCCAGGGTTACCATGGTCGAGTGGAAAAGCGTCCAAGAAGTAGCACTTAACCCAGCCAAGATCGGCTGGATGAAGTGCCTGGACGTTTGGCCTTTCGCTTTGAAAATTAAAAAAATTTCCTCCAGAGTGGCAGTGGTTGAGTGGAAAAGAGTCCAAGAAGTAGCACCTTTCACAGCCAAGATTGGCTAGATGAAGCGCCTGGATGCTTGGCATTAAGTTTTGAATTCTTAAAATTTTCTCCAGGGTTACCATGGTCGAGTGGAAAAGCGTCCAAGAAGTAGCACTTAACCCAGCCAAGATCGGCTGGATGAAGCGCCTAGATATCTGGACTCAGGTTTTGAAAATTAAAAAATTTCCTCCAGGGTGGCAGGGGTTGAATGGAAAAGAGTCCAAGAAGTAGCACCTTTCACGGCCAAGATTGGCTAGATGAAGCGCCTGGATGTTTGGCATTAAGTTTTGAATTCTTAAAAATTTTCTCCAGGGTTACCATGGTCGAGTGGAAAAGCGTCCAAGAAGTAGCACTTAACCCAGCCAAGATCTGGCTGGCTGCCTGGATGCGCCTGGATGTTTGGGCTCTTATTTTGAAAAAAGAGTTAAAAATTTT
This sequence comes from Puntigrus tetrazona, assembly GCF_018831695.1. Taxonomy (NCBI): domain Eukaryota; kingdom Metazoa; phylum Chordata; class Actinopteri; order Cypriniformes; family Cyprinidae; genus Puntigrus; species Puntigrus tetrazona. Next base: position 117,337 of record NW_025048744.1, on the reverse strand, counting down.
CTTCAGGGTTACCATGGTCAAGGGGAAAAAATTGTCTGAGAAGTAGCACCTAATCCGCCAAGATCGGCTGGATGAAGCGCCTGGATATCTGGACTCAGGTTTTGAAAATTAAAAAAATTTCTTCCAGGGTGGCAGGGGTTGAATGGAAAAGAGTCCAAGAAGTAGCACCTTTCACGGCCAAGATTGGCTAGATGAAGCGCCTGGATGTTTGGCATTAAGTTTTGAATTCTTAAAAATTTTCTCCAGGGTTACCATGGTCGAGTGGAAAAGCGTCCAAGAAGTAGCACTTAACCCAGCCAAGATCAGCTGGATGAAGTGCCTGGATGTTTGGCCTTTCGCTTTTGAAAATTAAAAAATTTCCTCCAGAGTGGCAGTGGTTGAGTGGAAAAGAGTCCAAGAAGTAGCACCTTTCACGGCCAAGATTGGCTAGATGAAGCGCCTGGATGTTTGGCATTAAGTTTTTGAATTCTTAAAAATTTTCTCCAGGGTTACCATTGTCGAGTGGAAAAGCGTCCAGAAGTAGCACTTAACCCACCCAAGATAGGCTGGATGAAGCGCCTGGATATCTGGACTCAGGTTTTGAAAATTTAAAAATTTTCTCCAGGGTTACCATGGTCGAGTGGAAAAGCATCCAAGAAGTAGCACTTAACCCAGCCAAGATAGGCTGGATGAAGCGCCTGGATATCTGGACTCAGGTTTTGAAAATTTAAAAAATCTTTCTCCAGGGTTACCATGGTCGAGTGGAAAAGCATCCAAGAAGTAGCGCTTTAACACTGCCAAGATCGCCTGGATGAAGCGCCTGGACGTTTGGACTTTTGCTTTGAAATTTTAAAAACTTTCCCATGGTGGCAAGGGTTGAGTGGAAAACAGTCCAAGAAGTAGCACCTTTCACGGCCAAGATTGGCTAGATGAAGCGCCTGGATGTTTGGCATTAAGTTTTGAATTCTTAAAAATTTTCTCCAGGGTTACCATGGTCGAGTGGAAAAGCGTCCAAGAAGTAGCACTTAAATCAGCCAAGATCGGCTGGATGAAGCGCCTGGATGTTTGGGCTCAGGTTTTGAAAGCTTAAAAATTTTCTTCAGGGTTACCAAGGGTCAAGGGGAAATTGTCTGAGAAATCAAACCTAATCCGCCAAGATCGGCTGGATGAAGCGCCTAGATATCGGGACTCAGGTTTTGAAAATTAAAAAATTTCCTCCAGGGTGGCAGGGGTTGAATGGAAAAGAGTCCAAGAAGTAGCACCTTTCACGGCCAAGATTGGCTAGATGAAGCGCCTGGATGTTTGGCATTAAGTTTTGAATTCTTAAAAATTTTCTCCAGGGTTACCATGGTCGAGTGGAAAAGCGTCCAGAAGTAGCACTTAACCCAGCCAAGATCAGCTGGATGAAGTGCCTGGATGTTTGGCCTTTCGCTTGAAAAATTAAAAAAAATTTCCTCCAGAGTGGCAGTGGTTGAGTGGAAAAGAGTCCAAGAAGTAGCACTTTCACGGCCAAGATTGGCTAGATGAAGCGCCTGGATGTTTGGGCATTAAGATTTTGAATTCTTAAAAATTTTCTCCAGGGTTACCATGGTTGAGGAGGAAAGCGTCGGAGAAGCAAACCTATTCCAGCCAAGATCGGCTGGATGAAGCGCCTGGATGTCTGGACTTAGGTTTTGAAAATTAAAAATTTCCTCCAGGGTGGCAGTGGTTGAGTGGAAAAGAGTCCAAGAAGTAGCACCTTTCACGGCCAAGATTGGCTAGATGAAGCGCCTGGATGTTTGGCATCAAGTTTTGAATTCTTAAAAATTTTCTCCAGGGTTACCATGGTCGAGTGGAAAAGCGTCCAAGAAGTAGCACTTAACCCAGCCAAGATCGGCTGGATGAAGTGCCTGGACGTTTGGACTTTCTCTTTGAAAATTAAAAAATTTCCTCCAGGTTGACAGAGGTTGAGTGGAAAAGAGTCCAAGAAGTAGCACCTTTCACGGCCAAGATTGGCTAGATGAAGCGCCTGGATGTTTGGCATTAAGTTTTGAAATTCTTAAAAATTTTCTCCAGGGTTACCATGGTCGAGTGGAAAAGCGTCCAAGAAGTAGCACTTAACCCAGCCAAGATCGGCTGGATGAAGTGCCTGGACGTTTGGCCTTTCACTTTGAAAATTAAAAAATTTCCTCCAGGTGGCAGTGGTTGAGTGGAAAAGAGTCCAAGAAGTAGCACCTTTCACAGCCAAGATTGGCTAGATGAAGCGCCTGGATGCTTGGCATTAAGTTTTGAATTCTTAAAAATTTTCTCCAGGGTTACCATGGTCAAGTGGAAAAGCGTCCAAGAAGTAGCACTTAACCCAGCCAAGATCGGCTGGATGAAGCGCCTAGATATCTGGACTCAGGTTTTGAAAATTAAAAAATTTCCTCCAGGGTGGCAGGGGTTGAATGGAAAAGAGTCCAAGAAGTAGCACCTTTCACGGCCAAGATTGGCTGGATGAAGCGCCTGGATGTTTGGCATTAAGTTTTGAATTCTTAAAAATTTTCTCCAGGGTTACCATGGTCGAGTGGAAAAGCGTCCAAGAAGTAGCACTTAACCCAGCCAAGATTGGCTGGATGAAGCGCCTAGATATCTGGACTCAGGTTTTGAAAATTAAAAAAATTTCCTCCAGGGAGGCAGGGGTTGAATGGAAAAGAGTCCAAGAAGTAGCACATTTCACGGCCAAGATTGGCTAGATGAAGCGCCTGGATGTTTGGCATTAAGTTTGGAATTCTTAAAAATTTTCTCCAGGGTTACCATGGTCGAGTGGAAAAGCGTCCAAGAAGTAGCACTTAACCCAGCCAAGATCGGCTGGATGAAGTGCCTGGACGTTTGGACTTTCGCTTTTGAAAATTAAAAATTTCCTCCAGGTTGACTGAGGTTGAGTGGAAAAGAGTCCAAGAAGTAGCACCTTTCACGGCCAAGATTGGCTAGATGAAGCGCCTGGATGTTTGGCATTAAGTTTTGAATTCTTAAAAATTTTCTCCAGGGTTACCATGGTCGAGTGGAAAAGCGTCCAAGAAGTAGCACTTAACCCAGCCAAGATCGGCTGGATGAAGTGCCTGGACGTTTGGCCTTTCGCTTTGAAAATTAAAAAATTTCCTCCAGAGTGGCAGTGGTTGAGTGGAAAAGAGTCCAAGAAGTAGCACCTTTCACAGCCAAGATTGGCTAGATGAAGCGCCTGGATGCTTGGCATTAAGTTTTGAATTCTTAAAAATTTTCTCCAGGGTTACCATGGTCGAGTGGAAAAGCGTCCAAGAAGTAGCACTTAACCCAGCCAAGATCAGCTGGATGAAGTGCCTGGACGTTTGGCCTTTCGCTTTGAATATTAAAAATTTTTTCTCCAGAGTGGCAGTGGTTGAGTGGAAAAGAGTCCAAGAAGTAGCACCTTTCACGCCAAGATTGGCTGGCTGAAGCGCCTGGATGTTTGGCATTAAGTTTTGAATTCTTAAAAATTTTCTCCAGGGTTACCATTGTCGAGTGGAAAAGCGTCAAGAAGTAGTAGCACTTAACCCACCCAAGATAGGCTGGATGAAGCGCCTAGATGTCTGGACTCAGGTTTTGAAAATTTAAAAATTTTCTCCAGGGTTACCATGGTCGAGTGGAAAAGAGTCCAAGAAGTAGCACTTAACCCAGCCAAGATAGGCTGGATGAAGCGCCTGGATGTCTGGACTCAGGTTTTGAAAATTTAAAAATTTTCTCCAGGGTTACCATGGTCGAGTGGAAAAGCATCCAAGAAGTAGCACTTAACACTGCCAAGATCGGCTGGATGAAGCGCCTGGACGTTTGGACTTTTGCTTTGAAAATTTAAAAATTTTTCCATGGTGGCAAGGGTTGAGTGGAAAAGAGTCCAAGAAGTAGCACCTTTCACGGCCAAGATTGGCTAGATGAAGCACCTGGATGCTTGGCATTAAGTTTTGAATTCTTAAAAATTTTCTCCAGGGTTACCATGGTCGAGTGGAAAAGCGTCAAGAAGTAGCACTTAACCCAGCCAAGATCGGCTGGATGAAGCGCCTGGATATCTGGACTCTGGTTTTGAAAATTAAAAAATTTCCTCCAGGGTGGCAGGGGTTGAGTGGAAAAGAGTCCAAGAAGTAGCACCTTTCACGGCCAAGATTGGCTAGATGAAGCACCTGGATGCTTGGCATTAAGTTTTGAATTCTTAAAAATTTTCTCCAGGGTTACCATGGTAGAGTGGAAAAGCGTCCAAGAAGTAGCACTTAACCCAGCCAAGATCGGCTGGATGAAGTGCCTAGATGTCTGGACTCAGGTTTTGAAAATTAAAAAATTTCCTCCAGAGTGGCAGGGGTTGAATGGAAAAGAGTCCAAGAAGTAGCACCTTTCACGGCCAAGATTGGCTAGATGAAGCGCCTGGATGTTTGGCATTAAGTTTGGAATTCTTAAAAATTTTCTCCAGGGTTACCATGGTCGAGTGGAAAAGCGTCAAGAAGTAGCACTTAACCCAGCCAAGATCGGCTGGATGAAGTGCCTGGATGTTTGGACTTTCGCTTTGAAAATTAAAAATTTTCTCCAGGTTGACTGAGGTTGAGTGGAAAAGAGTCCAAGAAGTAGCACCTTTCACGGCCAAGATTGGCTAGATGAAGCGCCTGGATGTTTGGCATTAAGTTTTGAATTCTTAAAAATTTTCTCCAGGGTTACCATGGTCGAGTGGAAAAGCGTCCAGAAGTAGCACTTAACCCAGCCAAGATCGGCTGGATGAAGTGCCTGGACGTTTGGACTTTCGGTTTTGAAAATTAAAAATTTCCTCCAGAGTGGCAGTGGTTGAGTGGAAAAGAGTCCAAGAAGTAGCACCTTTCACAGCCAAGATTGGCTAGATGAAGCGCCTGGATGCTTGGCATTAAGTTTTGAATTCTTAAAAATTTTCTCCAGGGTTACCATTGGTCGAGTGGAAAAGCGTCCAAGAAGTAGCACTTAACCCAGCCAAGATCGGCTGGATGAAGCGCCTAGATATCTGGACTCAGGTTTTGAAAATTTAAAAATTTTCTCCAGGGTTACCATGGTCGAGTGGAAAAGCATCCAAGAAGTAGCACTTAACACTGCCAAGATCGGCTGGATGAAGCGCCTGGATGTTTGGACTTTTGCTTTGAAATTTTAAAAAATTTTCTCCATGGTTACCATGGTTGAGTGAAAAGCGTCCAAGAAGTAGCACTTTTCACGGCCAAGATTAGCTAGATGAAGCGCCTGGATGTTTGGCATTAAGTTTTGAAAATTAAAAATTTTCCAGGGTTACCATGGTCGAGTGGAAAAGCGTCCAAGAAGTAGCACTTTTCACAGCCAAGATTGGCTGGCTGATGAAGCGCCTGGATGTTTGGGCTTAGGTTTTGAAAGCTTAAAAATTTTCTCCAGGGTTACCATGGTTCGAGGGAGGAAAAGCGTCTGAGAAGTAAACCTAACCCAGCCAAGATCGGCTGGATGAAGTGCCTGGACGTTTGGACTTTCGTTTTGAAAATTAAAAATTTCCTCCAGGGTGGCAGTGGTTGAGTGGAAAAGAGTCCAAGAAGTAGCACCTTTCACAGCCAAGATTGGCTAGATGAAGCGCCTGGATGTTTGGCATTAAGTTTTGAATTCTTAAAAATTTTCCAGGGTTACCATGGTAGAGTGGAAAAGCGTCCAAGAAGTAGCACTTAACCCAGCCAAGATCGGCTGGATGAAGTGCCTAGATGTCTGGACTCAGGTTTTGAAAATTAAAAAATTTCCTCCAGAGTGGCAGGGGTTGAATGGAAAAGAGTCCAAGAAGTAGCACCTTTCACGGCCAAGATTGGCTAGATGAAGCGCCTGGATGTTTGGCATTAAGTTTGGAATTCTTAAAAATTTTCTCCAGGGTTACCATGGTCGAGTGGAAAAGCGTCCAAGAAGTAGCACTTAACCCAGCCAAGATCGGCTGGATGAAGCGCCTGGATGTTTGGACTTTCGCTTTGAAAATTTAAAAATTTCTCCAGGTTGGCAGAGGTTGAGTGGAAAAGAGTCCAAGAAGTAGCACCTTTCACGGCCAAGATTGGCTAGATGAAGCGCCTGGATGTTTGGCATTAAGTTTTGAATTCTTAAAAATTTTCTCCAGGGTTACCATGGTCGAGTGGAAAAGCGTCCAAGAAGTAGCACTTAACCCAGCCAAGATCGGGCTGGATGAAGTGCCTGGACGTTTGGCCTTTCGCTTTGAAAATTAAAAAATTTCCTCCAGAGTGGCAGTGGTTGAGTGGAAAAGAGTCCAAGAAGTAGCACCTTTCACAGCCAAGATTGGCTAGATGAAGCGCCTGGATGCTTGGCATTAAGTTTTGAATTCTTAAAAATTTTCTCCAGGGTTACCATGGTCGAGTGGAAAAGCGTCCAAGAAGTAGCACTTAACCCAGCCAAGATCGGCTGGATGAAGCGCCTAGATATCTGGACTCAGGTTTTGAAAATTTAAAAATTTTCTCCAGGGTTACCATGGTTGAGTGGAAAAGCATCCAAGAAGTAGCACTTTTCACTGCCAAGATTGGCTGGATGAAGCGCCTGGATGTTTGGACTTTTGTTTTGAATTTTAAAAAACTTTCCAGGGTGGCAATGGTTGAGTGAAAAACAGTCCAAGAAGTAGCACCTTTCACGGCCAAGATTAGCTAGATGAAGCGCCTGGATGTTTGGCATTAAGTTTTGAATTCTTAAAAATTTTCTCCAGGGTTACCATGGTCGAGTGGAAAAGCGTCCAAGAAGTAGCACTTAAATCAGCCAAGATTGGCTGGATGAAGCGCCTGGATGTTTGGGCTCAGGTTTTGAAAGCTTAAAAATTTTCTCCAGGGTTACCATGGTCGAGTGGAAAAGAGTCTGAAAATAGCACCTAATCCGGCCAAGATCGGCTGGATGAAGTGCCTGGATATTTGGCCTTTAGCTTTGAAAATTAAAAATTTCCTCCAGGGTGGCAGTGGTTGAGTGGAAAAGAGTCCAAGAAGTAGCACCTTTCACAGCCAAGATTGGCTAGATGAAGCGCCTGGATGTTTGGCATTAAGTTTTGAATTCTTAAAAATTTTCTCCAGGGTTACCATGGTCGAGTGGAAAAGCATCCAAGAAGTAGCACTTAACCCAGCCAAGATCGGCTGGATGAAGTGCCTGGATGTTTGGCCTTTAAGCTTTGAAAATTAAAAAAAATTCCTCCAGGGTGGCAGTGGTTGAGTGGAAAAGAGTCCAAGAAGTAGCACCTTTCACGGCCAAGATTGGCTGGATGAAGCGCCTGGATATCTGGACTCAGGTTTTGAAAATTAAAAATTTCCTCCATGGTGGCAGGGGTTGAATGGAAAAGAGTCCAAGAATTAGCACCTTTCACGGCCAAGATTGGCTAGATGAAGCGCCTGGATGTTTGGCATTAAATTTTGAATTCTTAAAAATTTTCTCCAGGGTTACCATTGTCGAGTGGAAAAGCGTCAAGAAGTAGCACTTAACCCACCCAAGATAGGCTGGATGAAGCGCCTAGATATCTGGACTCAGGTTTTGAAAATTTAAAAATTTTCTCCAGGGTTACCATGGTCAAGTGGAAAAGCATCCAAGAAGTAGCGCTTAACCCAGCCAAGATAGGCTGGATGAAGCGCCTATATATCTGGACTCAGTTTTTGAAAATTTAAAAACTTTCTCCAGGGTTACCATGGTCGAGTGGAAAAGCATCCAAGAAGTAGCGCTTAACACCAGCCAAGATCGCCTGGATGAAGCGCCTGGACGTTTGGACTTTTGCTTTGAAATTTTAAAAATTTTCCATGGTGGCAAGGGTTGAGTGGAAAACAGTCCAAGAAGTAGCACCTTTCACGGCCAAGATTGGCTAGATGAAGCGCCTGGATGTTTGGCATTAAGTTTTGAATTCTTAAAAATTTTCTCCAGGGTTACCATGGTCGAGTGGAAAAGCGTCCAAGAAGTAGCACTTAACCCAGCCAAGATCGGCTGGATGAAGCGCCTAGATATCTGGACTCTGGTTTTGAAAATTAAAAATTTCTCCAGGGTGGCAGGGGTTGAGTGGAAAAGAGTCCAAGAAGTAGCACCTTTCACGGACAAGATTGGCTAGATGAAGCGCCTGGATGCTTGGCATTAAGTTTTGAATTCTTAAAAATTTTTCCAGGGTTACCATGGTAGAGTGGAAAAGCGTCCAAGAAGTAGCACTTAACCCAGCCAAGATCGGCTGGATGAAGTGCCTAGGTGTCTGGACTCAGGTTTTGAAAATTAAAAAATTTCCTCCAGAGAGGCAGGGGTTGAATGGAAAAGAGTCCAAGAAGTAGCACATTTCACGGCCAAGATTGGCTAGATGAAGCGCCTGGATGTTTGGCATTAAGTTTGGAATTCTTAAAAATTTTCTCCAGGGTTACCATGGTCGAGTGGAAAAGCGTCCAAGAAGTAGCACTTAACCCAGCCAAGCTCGGCTGGATGAAGTGCCTGGACGTTTGGACTTTCGCTTTGAAAATTAAAAAATTTCCTCCAGGTTGACTGAGGTTGAGTGGAAAAGAGTCCAAGAAGTAGCACCTTTCACGGCCAAGATTGGCTAGATGAAGCGCCTGGATGTTTGGCATTAAGTTTTGAATTCTTAAAAATTTTCTCCAGGGTTACCAAGGTCGAGTGGAAAAGCGCCCAGGAAGTAGCACTTAACCCAGCCAAGATCGGCTGGATGAAGTGCCTGGACGTTTGGCCTTTCGCTTTGAAAATTAAAATAATTTCCTCCAGAGTGGCAGTGGTTGAGTGGAAAAGAGTCCAAGAAGTAGCACCTTTCACAGCCAAGATTGGCTAGATGAAGCGCCTGGATGCTTGGCATTAAGTTTTGAATTCTTAAAAATTTTCTCCAGGGTTACCATGGTCAAGTGGAAAAGCGTCCAAGAAGTAGCACTTAACCCAGCCAAGCTCGGCTGGATGAAGCGCCTAGATATCTGGACTCAGGTTTTGAAAATTAAAAAATTTCCTCCATGGTGGCAGGGGTTGAATGGAAAAGAGTCCAAGAATTAGCACCTTTCACGGCCAAGATTGGCTAGATGAAGCGCCTGGATGTTTGGCATTAAGTTTTGAATTCTTAAAAATTTTTCTCAGGGTTACCATTGTCGAGTGGAAAAGCGTCCAAGAAGTAGCACTTAACCCACCCAAGATAGGCTGGATGAAGCGCCTAGATATCTGGACTCAGGTTTTGAAAATTTAAAAATTTTCTCCAGGGTTACCATGGTCGAGTGGAAAAGCATCCAAGAAGTAGCACTTAACCCAGCCAAGATAGGCTGGATGAAGCGCCTATATATCTGGACTCAGGTTTTGAAAATTTAAAAACTTTCTCCAGGGTTACCATGGTCGAGTGGGAAAGCGTCCAAGAAGTAGCGCTTAACACTGCCAAGATCGCCTGGATGAAGCGCCTGGACGTTTGGACTTTTGCTTTGAAATTTTAAAAACTTTTTCCATGGTGGCAAGGGTTGAGTGGAAAACAGTCCAAGAAGTAGCACCTTTCACGGCCAAGATTGGCTAGATGAAGCGCCTGGATGTTTGGCATTAAGTTTTGAATTCTTAAAAATTTTCTCCAGGGTTACCATGGTCGAGTGGAAAAGCGTCCAAGAAGTAGCACTTAAATCAGCCAAGATCGGCTGGCTGAAGCGCCTAGATGTTTGGGCTCAGGTTTTGAAAGCTTAAAAATTTTCTTCAGGGTTACCAAGGGTCGAGGGGGAAATTGTCTGAGAAATCAAACCTAATCCGCCAAGATCGGCTGGATGAAGCGCCTAGATATCGGGACTCAGGTTTTGAAAACTAAAAAATTTCCTCCAGGGTGGCAGGGGTTGAATGGAAAAGAGTCCAAGAAGTAGCACCTTTCACGGCCAAGATTGGCTAGATGAAGCGCCTGGATGTTTGGCATTAAGTTTTGAATTCTTAAAAATTTTCTCCAGGGTTACCATGGTCGAGTGGAAAAGCGTCCAAGAAGTAGCACTTAACCCAGCCAAGATCAGCTGGATGAAGTGCCTGGACGTTTGGGACTTTCGCTTGAAAATTAAAAATTTCCTCCAGAGTGGCAGTGGTTGAGTGGAAAAGAGTCCAAGAAGTAGCACCTTTCACGGCCAAGATTGGCTAGATGAAGCGCCTGGATGTTTGGCATTAAATTTTGAATTCTTAAAAATTTTCTCCAGGGTTACCATTGTCGAGTGGAAAAGCGTCCAAGAAGTAGCACTTAACCCACCCAAGATAGGCTGGATGAAGCGCCTGGATATCTGGACTCAGGTTTTGAAAATTTAAAAATTTTCTCCAGTGTTACCATGGTCGAGTGGAAAAGCATCCAAGAAGTAGCGCTTAACCCAGCCAAGATAGGCTGGATGAAGCGCCTATATATCTGGACTCAGGTTTTGAAAATTTAAAAATTTTCTCCAGGGTTACCATGGTCGAGTGGAAAAGCATCCAAGAAGTAGCACTTAACACTGCCAAGATCGCCTGGATGAAGCGCCTGGATGTTTGGACTTTTGCTTTGAAATTTTAAAAATTTTTTCCATGGTGGCAAGGGTTGAGTGGAAAACAGTCCAAGAAGTAGCACCTTTCACGGCCAAGATTGGCTAGATGAAGCGCCTGGATGTTTGGCATTAAGTTTTGAATTCTTAAAAATTTTCTCCAGGGTTACCATGGTCGAGTGGAAAAGCGTCCAAGAAGTAGCACTTAAATCAGCCAAGATCGGCTGGCTGAAGCGCCTGGATGTTTGGGCTCAGGTTTTGAAAGCTTAAAAATTTTCTTCAGGGTTACCAAGGGTCAAGGGGAAATTGTCTGAGAAATCAAACCTAATCCGGCCAAGATCGGCTGGATGAAGCGCCTGATATCGGGACTCAGGTTTTGAAAATTAAAAATTTTCTCCAGGGTGGCAGGGGTTGAATGGAAAAGAGTCCAAGAAGTAGCACCTTTCACGGCCAAGATTGGCTAGATGAAGCGCCTGGATGTTTGACATCAAGTTTTGAATTCTTAAAAATTTTCTCCAGGGTTACCATGGTCAAGTGGAAAAGCGTCCAAGAAGTAGCACTTAGCCAAGCCAAGCTCGGCTGGATGAAGCGCCTGGATATCTGGACTCAGGTTTTGAAAATTTAAAATCTTTCTCCAGGGTTACCATGGTAGAGTGGAAAAGCATCCAAGAAGTAGCGCTTAACACTGCCAAGATCGCCTGGATGAAGCGCCTGGATGTTTGGACTTTTGCTTTTGAAAATTTAAAAACTTTTTCCCAGGGTGGCAAGGGTTGAGTGGAAAACAGTCCAAGAAGTAGCACCTTTCACGGCCAAGATTGGCTAGATGAAGCGCCTGGATGTTTGGCATTAAGTTTTTGAATTCTTAAAAATTTTCTCCAGGGTTACCATGGTCGAGTGGAAAAGCGTCCAAGAAGTAGCACTTAACCCAGCCAAGATCGGCTGGATGAAGTGCCTGGATGTTTGGGACTTTCGCTTTGAAAATTAAAACATTTCCTCCAGGTTGACTGAGGTTGAGTGGAAAAGAGTCCAAGAAGTAGCACCTTTCACAGCCAAGATTGGCTAGATGAAGCGCCTGGATATCTGGACTCAGGTTTTGAAAATTTAAAAAATTTCTCCATGGTGGCAGGGGTTGAATGGAAAAGAGTCCAAGAATTAGCACCTTTCACGGCCAAGATTGGCTAGATGAAGCGCCTGGATGTTTGGCATTAAATTTTTGAATTCTTAAAAATTTTCTCCAGGGTTACCATTGTCGAGTGGAAAAGCGTCCAAGAAGTAGCACTTAACCCACCCAAGATAGGCAGGATGAAGCGCCTAGATATCTGGACTCAGGTTTTGAAAATTTAAAAATTTTCTCCAGGGTTACCATGGTCTAGTGGAAAAGCATCCAAGAAGTAGCACTTAACACTGCCAAGATCGCCTGGATGAAGCGCCTGGATGTTTGGACTTTTGCTTTGAAATTTTAAAAACTTTCCCATGGTGGCAAGGGTTGAGTGGAAAAGAGTCCAAGAAGTAGCACCTTTCACGGCCAAGATTGGCTAGATGAAGCGCCTGGATGTTTGGCATTAAGTTTTGAATTCTTAAAAATTTTCTCCAGGGTTACCATGGTTGAGTGGAAAAGCGTCCAAGAAGTAGCACTTAACCCAGCCAAGATCGGCTGGATGAAGCGCCTAGATATCTGGACTCTGGTTTTGAAAATTAAAAAATTTCCTCCAGGGTGGCAGGGGTTGAGTGGAAAAGAGTCCAAGAAGTAGCACCTTTCACGGACAAGATTGGCTAGATGAAGCGCCTGGATGCTTGGCATTAAGTTTTGAATTCTTAAAAATTTTCTCCAGGGTTACCATGGTAGAGCGGAAAAGCGTCCAAGAAGTAGCACTTAACCCAGCCAAGATCGGCTGGATGAAGTGCCTAGGTGTCTGGACTCAGGTTTTGAAAATTAAAAAATTTCCTCCAGAGAGGCAGGGGTTGAATGGAAAAGAGTCCAAGAAGTAGCACATTTCACGGCCAAGATTGGCTAGATGAAGCGCCTGGATGTTTGGCATTAAATTTTGAATTCTTAAAAATTTTCTCCAGGGTTACCATTGTCGAGTGGAAAAGCGTCAAGAAGTAGCACTTAACCCACCCAAGATAGGCTGGATGAAGCGCCTAGATATCTGGACTCAGGTTTTGAAAATTTAAAAATTTTCTCCAGGGTTACCATGGTCGAGTGGAAAAGCATCCAAGAAGTAGCACTTAACCCAGCCAAGATCGGCTGGATGAAGCGCCTGGATGTCTGCACTCAGGTTTGAACTCAGGTTTAAAAAATTTTCTCCAGGGTTACCATGGTCGAGGGGAAAAGTCAAGAAGTATCAAACCTAATCCAGCCAAGATCGGCTGGATGAAGCGCCTGGATATCGGGACTCAGGTTTTGAAAACTTAAAAATTTCTCCAGGGTGGCAGGGGTTGAATGGAAAAGAGTCCAAGAAGTAGCACCTTTCACGGCCAAGATTGGCTAGATGAAGCGCCTGGATGTTTGGCATTAAGTTTTGAATTCTTAAAAATTTTCTCCAGGGTTACCATGGTCGAGTGGAAAAGAGTCCAAGAAGTAGCACTTAACCCAGCCAAGATCGGCTGGATGAAGCGCCTGGACGTTTGGCCTTTCGCTTTTGAAAATTAAAAATTTCCTCCAGAGTGGCAGTGGTTGAGTGGAAAAGAGTCCAAGAATTAGCACCTTTCACAGCCAAGATTGGCTAGATGAAGCGCCTGGATGCTTGGCATTAAGTTTTGAATTCTTAAAGATTTTCTCCAGGGTTACCATGGTTAACGAGGAAATTGTCTGAGAAATCAAACCTATTCCGGCCAAGATCGGCTAGATGAAGCGCCTGGATGCTTGGCATTAAGTTTTGAATTCTTAAAAATTTTTCCAGGGTTACCATGGTAGAGCGGAAAAGCGTCCAAGAAGTAGCACTTAACCCAGCCAAGATCGGCTGGATGAAGCGCCTGGATATCTGGACTCAGGTTTTGAAAATTAAAAAATTTCCTCCAGGGTGGCAGGGGTTGAATGGAAAAGAGTCCAAGAAGTAGCACCTTTCACGGCCAAGATTGGCTAGATGAAGCGCCTGGATGTTTGGCATTAAGTTTTGAATTCTTAAAAATTTTCTCCAGGGTTACCATGGTCGAGTGGAAAAGCGTCCAAGAAGTAGCTCTTAACCCAGCCAAGATCAGGTGATGAAGTGCCTGGACGTTTGGACTTTAGCTTTGAAATTTTAAAAATTTCCTCCAGGTTGATTGGTGTTGAGTGGAAAAGAGTCCAAGAAGTAGCACCTTTCACGGCCAAGATTGGCTAGATGAAGCGCCTGGATGTTTGGCATCAAGTTTTGAATTCTTAAAAATTTTCTCCAGGGTTACCATGGTCGAGGGGAAAAAGCGTCCAAGAAGTAGCACTTAACCCAGCCAAGATCGGCTGGATGAAGCTCCTGGATGTTTGGGCTCAGGTTTTGAAAATTAAAAATTTTCTCCAGGGTTACCATGGTTGAGTGGAAATGTGTCCAAGAAATAGCACCTTTTCACGGCCAAGATCGGCTAGATGAAGCGCCTGGATGTTTGGCATTAAGTTTTGAATTCTTAAAAATTTTCTTCAGGGTTACCATGGTCGAGTGGAAAAGCGTCCAAGAAGTAGCACTTAACCCAGCCAAGATCGGCTGGATGAAGTGCCTGGACGTTTGGACTTTCGCTTTGAAAATTAAAAAATTTCCTCCAGGTTGACTGAGGTTGAGTGGAAAAGAGTCCAAGAAGTAGCACCTTTCACGGCCAAGATTGGCTAGATGAAGCGCCTGGATGTTTGGCATTAAGTTTTGAATTCTTAAAAATTTTCTCCAGGGTTACCATGGTCGAGTGGAAAAGCGTCCAAGAAGTAGCACTTAACCCAGCCAAGATCGGCTGGATGAAGTGCCTAGATATCTGGACTCAGGTTTTGAAAATTAAAAAATTTCCTCCATGGTGGCAGGGATTGAATGGAAAAGAGTCCAAGAATTAGCACCTTTCATGGCCAAGATTGGTTAGATGAAGCGCCTGGATGTTTGGCATTAAATTTTGAATTCTTAAAAATTTTCTCCAGGGTTACCATGGTCGAGTGGAAAAGCGCGTCAAGAAGTAGCACTTAACCCACCCAAGATAGGCTGGATGAAGCGCCTAGATATCTGGAATCAGGTTTTGAAAATTTAAAAATTTTCTCCAGGGTTACCATGGTAGAGTGGAAAAGCATCCAAGAAATAGCGCTTAACCCAGCCAAGATAGGCTGGATGAAGCGCCTATATATCTGGACTCAGGTTTTGAAAATGTAAAAACTTTCTCCAGGATTACCATGGTCGAGTGGAAAAGCATCCAAGAAGTAGCGCTTAACCCTGCCAAGATCGCCTGGATGAAGTGCCTGGACGTTTGGACTTTTGCTTTGAAATTTTAAAAACTTTTTCCATGGTGGCAAGGGTTGAGTGGAGAACAGTCCAAGAAGTAGCACCTTTCACGGCCTAGATTGGCTAGATGAAGCGCCTGGATGTTTGGCATTAAGTTTTGAATTCTTAAAAATTTTCTCCAGGGTTACCATGGTCGAGTGGAAAAGCGTCCAAGAAGTAGCACTTAAATCAGCCAAGATCGGCTGGCTGAAGCGCCTGGATGTTTGGGCTCAGGTTTTGAAAATTAAAAATTTTCTCCAGGGTTACAAGGTCGAGGGGGAAATTGTCTGAGAAATCAAACCTATTCCGGCCAAGATCGGCTAGATGAAGCGCCTGGATGCTTGGCATTAAGTTTTGAATTCTTAAAAATTTTTCCAGGGTTACCATGGTAGAGCGGAAAAGCGTCCAAGAAGTAGCACTTAACCCAGCCAAGATCGGCTGGATGAAGCGCCTAGATATCTGGACTCAGGTTTTGAAAATTAAAAAATTTCCTCCATGGTGGCAGGGGTTGAATGGAAAAGAGTCCAAGAATTAGCACCTTTCACGGCCAAGATTGGCTAGATGAAGCGCCTGGATGTTTGGCATTAAATTTTGAATTCTTAAAAATTTTCTCCAGGGTTACCATTGTCGAGTGGAAAAGCGTCCAAGAAGTATCTCTTAACCCAGCCAAGATCAGGTGATGAAGTGCCTGGACGTTTGGACTTTAGCTTTGAAATTTTAAAAATTTCCTCCAGGTTGATTGGTGTTGAGTGGAAAAGAGTCCAAGAAGTAGCACCTTTCACGGCCAAGAATGGCTAGATGAAGCGCCTGGATGTTTGGCATCAAGTTTTGAATTCTTAAAAATTTTCTCCATGGTTACCATGGTCGAGTGGAAAAGCGTCCAAGAAGTAGCACTTAACCCAGCCAAGATCGGCAGGCTGAAGCTCCTGGATGTTTGGGCTCAGGTTTTGAAAGCTTAAACGTTTTCTCCAGGGTTACCATGGTCGAGGATAAATGTGTCTGAGAAATCAAACCTTTTCCGGCCAAGATCGGCTAGATGAAGCGCCTGGATGTTTGGCATTATGTTTTGAATACTTAAAAATTTTCTTCAGGGTTACCATGGTCGAGTGGAAAAGCGTCCAAGAAGTAGCACTTAACCCAGCCAAGATCGGCTGGATGAAGTGCCTGGACGTTTGGACTTTCGCTTTGAAAATTAAAAAATTTCCTCCAGAGTGGCACTGGTTTAGTGGAAAAGAGTCCAAGAAGTAGCACCTTTCACAGCCAAGATTGGCTAGATAAAGCGTCTGGATGCTTGGCATTAAGTTTTGAATTCTTAAAAATTTTCTCCAGGGTTACCATGGTCGAGTGGAAAAGGGTCCAAGAAGTAGCACTTAACCCAGCCAAGATCGGCTGGATGAAGCGACTGGATGTTTGGGCTCAGGTTTTGAAAATTTTGAACATTTTCTCTAGGGTACCATGGTCATGGTCGAGGGGAAATTGTCTGAGAAATCAAACCTATTCCGGCCAAGATTGGCTAGATGAAGCACCTGGATGGCTGGACTTAGGTTTTGAAAATTAAAAAAATTTCCCTAGGGTGGCAATGGTTGAGTGGAAAAGAGTCCAAGAAGTAGCACCTTTCACGGCCAAGATTGGCTAGATGAAGCGCCTGGATGTTTGGCATTAAGTTTTGAATTCTTAAAAATTTTCTCCAGGGTTACCATGGTCGAGTGGAAAAGCGTCCAAGAAGTAGCACTTAACCCAGCCAAGATCGGCTGGATGAAGCGCCTAGATATCTGGACTCAGGTTTTGAAAATTAAAAATTTCCTCTCCATGGTGGCAGGGATTGAATGGAAAAGAGTCCAAGAATTAGCACCTTTCACGGCCAAGATTGGTTAGATGAAGCGCCTGGATGTTTGGCATTAAATTTTGAATTCTTAAAAATTTTCTGCAGGGTTACCATTGTCGAGTGGAAAAGCGTCCAAGAAGTAGCACTTAACCCACCCAAGATAGGCAGGATGAAGCGCCTAGATATCTGGTCTCAGGTTTTGAAAATTAAAAAATTTTCTCCAGGGTTACCATGGTCGAGTGGAAAAGCATCCAAGTAGCGCTTAACCCAGCCAAGATAGGCTGGATGAAGCGCCTGGACGTTTGGACTTTTGCTTTGAAATTTTAAAAACTTTTCCATGGTGGCAAGGGTTGAGTGGAAAACAGTCCAAGAAGTAGCACCTTTCACGGCCAAGATTGGCTAGATGAAGCGCCTGGATGTTTGGCATTAAGTTTTGAATTCTTAAAAATTTTCTCCAGGGTTACCATGGTCGAGTGGAAAAGCGTCCAAGAAGTAGCACTGAAATCAGCCAAGATCGGCTGGCTGAAGCGCCTGGATGTTTGGGCTCAGGTTCTGAAAGCTTAAAAATTTTCTCCAGGGTTACCATGGTCGAGGGGAAAATTGTCTGAGAAATCAAACCTAATCCGCCAAGATCGGCTGGATGAAGCGCCTAGATATCGGGACTCAGGTTTTGAAAATTAAAAATTTTTCTCCAGGGTGGCAGGGGTTGAATGGAAAAGAGTCCAAGAAGTAGCACCTTTCACGGCCAAGATTGGCTAGATGAAGCGCCTGGATGATTGGCATTAAGTTTTGAATTCTTAAAAATTTTCTCCAGGGTTACCATGGTCGAGTGGAAAAGCGTCCAAGAAGTAGCACTTAACCCAGCCAAGATCGGCTGGATGAAGCGCCTGGACGTTTGGACTTTCGCTTTGAAAATTAAAAATTTCCTCCAGAGTGGCAGTGGTTGAGTGAAAAGAGTCCAAGAAGTAGCAGCTTTCACGGCCAAGAATGGCTAGATGAAGCGCCTGGATGTTTGGCATCAAGTTTTGAATTCTTAAAAATTTTCTCCAGGGTTACCATAGTTGAGTGGAAAAGCGTCCAGAAGTAGCACTTAACCCAGCCAAGCTCGGCTTGATGAAGTGCCTGGATGTTTGGACTTTCGCTTTGAAAATTTAAAAATTTCCTCCAGGTTGACTGAGGTTGAGTGGAAAAGAGTCCAAGAAGTAGCACCTTTCACGGCCAAGATTGGCTAGATGAAGCGCCTGGATGTTTGGCATTAAGTTTTGAATTCTTAAAAATTTTCTCCAGGGTTACCATGGTCGAGTGGAAAAGCGTCCAGAAGTAGCACTTAACCCAGCCAAGATCGGCTGGATGAAGTGCCTGGAAGTTTGGCCTTTCGCTTTGAAAATTAAAAATTTCCTCCAGAGTGGCAGTGGTTGAGTGGAAAAGAGTCCAATAAGTAGCACCTTTCACAGCCAAGATTGGCTAGATGAAGCGCCTGGATGCATGGCACTAAGTTTTGAATTCTTAAAAATTTTCTCCAGGGTTACCATGGTTAACGAGGAAATTGTCTGAGAAATCAAACCTATTCCCAGCCAAGATCGGCTAGATGAAGCGCCTGGATGGCTGGACTTAGGTTTTGAAAATTAAAAATTTCCTCCAGGGTGGCAGTGGTTGAGTGGAAAGAGTCCAAGAAGTAGCAGCTTTCACGGCCAAGATTGGCTAGATGAAGCGCCTGGATGTTTGGCATCAAGTTTTAAATTCTTAAAAATTTTCTCCAGGGTTACCATAGTCGAGTGGAAAAGCGTCCAAGAAGTAGCAATTAACCCAGCCAAGCTTGGCTTGAAGAAGTGCCTGGACGTTTGGACTTTAGCTTTGAAAATTTAAATATTTCCTCTAGGTTGACTGAGGTTGAGTGGAAAAGAGTCCAAGAAGTAGCACCTTTCACGGCCAAGATTGGCTAGATGAAGCGCCTGGATGTTTGGCATTAAGTTTTGAATTCTTAAAAATTTTCTCCAGGGTTACCATGGTCGAGTGGAAAAGCGTCCAAGAAGTAGCACTTAACCCAGCCAAGATCAGCTGGATGAAGTGCCTGGATGTTTGGCCTTTCGCTTTGAAAATTAAAAAATTTCCTCCAGAGTGGCAGTGGTTGAGTGGAAAAGAGTCCAAGAAGTAGCACCTTTCACAGCCAAGATTGGCTAGATGAAGCGCCTGGATGCTTGGCACTAAGTTTTGAATTCTTAAAGATTTTCTCCAGGGTTACCATGGTTAACGAGGAAATTGTCTGAGAAATCAAACCTATTCCGCCAAGATCGGCTAGATGAAGCGCCTGGATGGCTGGACTTAGGTTTTGAAAATTAAAAATTTCTTCCAGGGTGGCAGTGGTTGAGTGGAAAAGAGTCCAAGAAGTAGCAGCTTTCACGGCCAAGAATGGCTAGATGAAGCGCCTGGATGTTTGGCATCAAGTTTTGAATTCTTAAAAATTTTCTCCAGGGTTACCATAGTCGAGTGGAAAAGCGTCCAAGAAGTAGCACTTAACCCAGCCAAGCTCGGCTGGAAGAAGTGCCTGGACGTTTGGACTTTCGCTTTGAAAATTTAAATATTTCCTCCAGGTTGACTGAGGTTGAGTGAAAAGAGTCCAAGAAGTAGCACCTTTCACGGCCAAGATTGGCTAGATGAAGCGCCTGGATGTTTGGCATTAAGTTTTGAATTCTTAAAAATTTTCTCCAGGGTTACCATGGTCGGGTGGAAAAGCGTCAAGAAGTAGCACTTAACCCAGCCAAGATCGGCTGGATGAAGTGCCTGGACATTTGGCCTTTCGCTTTGAAAATTAAAAAATTTCCTCCAGAGTGGCAGTGGTTGAGTGGAAAAGAGTCCAAGAAGTAGCACCTTTCACAGCCAAGATTGGCTAGATGAAGCGCCTGGATGATTGGCATTAAGTTTTGAATTCTTAAAAATTTTCTCCAGGGTTACCATGGTCGAGTGGAAAAGCGTCCAAGAAGTAGCACTTAACCCAGCCAAGATCGGCTGGATGAAGCGCCTAGATATCTGGACTCAGCTTTTGAAAATTAAAAAATTTCCTCCAGGGTGGCAGGGGTTGAGTGGAAAAGAGTCCAAGAAGTAGCACCTTTCACGGACAAGATTGGCTAGATGAAGCGCCTGGATGCTTGGCATTAAGTTTTGAATTCTTAAAAATTTTCCAGGGTTACCATGGTAGAGTGGAAAAGCGCCCAAGAAGTAGCACTTAACCCAGCCAAGATCGGCTGGATGAAGTGCCTAGGTGTCTGGACTCAGGTTTTGAAAATTAAAAATTTCTCCAGGGAGGCAGGGGTTGAATGGAAAAGAGTCCAAGAAGTAGCAAATTTCACGGCCAAGATTGGCTAGATGAAGCGCCTGGATGTTCGGCATTAAGTTTGGAATTCTTAAAAATTTTCTCCAGGGTTACCATGGTCGAGTGGAAAAAGCGTCCAAGAAGTAGCACTTAACCCAGCCAAGCTCGGCTGGATGAAGAGCCTGGACGTTTGGACTTCGCTTTGAAAATTAAAAATTTCCTGCAGGTTGACTGAGGTTGAGTGGAAAAGAGTCCAAGAAGTAGCACCTTTCACGGCCAAGATTGGCTAGATGAAGCGCCTGGATGTTTGGCATTAAGCTTTGAATTCTTAAAAATTTTCTCCAGGGTTACCAAGGTCGAGTGGAAAAGCGTCAAGAAGTAGCACTTAACCCAGCCAAGATCGGCTGGATGAAGTGCCTGGACGTTTGGCCTTTTTAAGCTTTGAAAATTAAAAAAATTTCCTCCAGAGTGGCAGTGGTTGAGTGGAAAAGAGTCCAAGAAGTAGCACCTTTCACAGCCAAGATTGGCTAGATGAAGCGCCTGGATGCTTGGCATTAAGTTTTGAATTCTTAAAAATTTTTTCCAGGTTACTATGGTCGAGTGGAAAAGCGTCAAGAAGTAGCACTTAACCCAGCCAAGATCGGCTGGATGAAGCGCCTAGATATCTGGACTCAGGTTTTGAAAATTAAAAAATTTCCTCCATGGTGGCAGGGATTGAATGGAAAAGAGTCCAAGAATTAGCACCTTTCACGGCCAAGATTGGTTAGATGAAGCGCCTGGATGTTTGGCATTAAATTTTGAATTCTTAAAAATTTTCTCCAGGGTTACCATTGTCGAGTGGAAAAGCGTCCAAGAAGTAGCACTTAACCCACCCAAGATAGGCAGGATGAAGCGCCTAGATATCTGGACTCAGGTTTTGAAAATTTAAAAATTTTCTCCAGTGTTACCATGGTCGAGTGGAAAAGCATCCAAGAAGTAGCGCTTAACCCAGCCAAGATAGGCTGGATGAAGTGCCTGGACGTTTGGACTTTTGCTTTGAAATTTTAAAAACTTTTTCCATGGTGGCAAGGGTAGAGTGGAAAACAGTCCAAGAAGTAGCACCTTTCACGGCCAAGATTGGCTAGATGAAGCGCCTGGATGTTTGGCATTAAGTTTTGAATTCTTAAAAATTTTCTCCAGGGTTACCATGGTCGAGTGGAAAAGCGTCCAAGAAGTAGCACTGAAATCAGCCAAGATCGGCTGGCTGAAGCGCCTGGATGTTTGGGCTCAGGTTTTGAAAGCTTAAAAATTTTCTCCAGGGTTACCAAGGGTCGAGGGGGAAATTGTCTGAGAAATCAAACCTAATCCGGCCAAGATCGGCTGGATGAAGCGCCTAGATATCGGGACTCAGGTTTTGAAAACTAAAAAATTTCCTCCAGGGTGGCAGGGGTTGAATGGAAAAGAGTCCAAGAAGTAGCACCTTTCACGGCCAAGATTGGCTAGATGAAGCGCCTGGATGTTTGGCATTAAGTTTTGAATTCTTAAAAATTTTCTCTAGGGTTACCATGGTCGAGTGGAAAAGCGTTCAAGAAGTATCACTTAACCCAGCCAAGATCGGGTGATGAAGTGCCTGGACGTTTGGACTTTCGCTTTGAAATTTTAAAAATTCTTCCATGGTGGCAGTGGTTGAGTGGAAAAGAGTCCAAGAAGTAGCACCTTTCACGGCCAAGATTGGCTAGATGAAGCGCCTGGATGTTTGGGCTCAGGTTTTGAAAGCTTAAACATTTTCTCTAGGGGTTACCATGGTCGAGGGGGAAATTGTCTAAGAAATCAAACCTATTCCAGCCAAGATTGGCTAGATGAAGCACCTGGATGGCTGGACTTAGGTTTTGAAAATTAAAAAAATTTCCCTAGGGTGGCAATGGTTGAGTGGAAAAGAGTCCAAGAAGTAGCACCTTTCACGGCCAAGATTGGCTAGATGAAGCGCCTGGATGTTTGGCATTAAGTTTTGAATTCTTAAAAATTTTCTTCAGGGTTACCATGGTCGAGTGGAAAAGTGTCCAAGAAGTAGCACTTAACCCAGCCAAGAACGGAACTGAACGGAACTGAAGCGCCTGGATGTTTGGGCTCAGGTTTTGAAAATTTAAAAATTTTCTCCAGGGTTACCATGGTCGAGTGGAAAAGCATCCAAGAAATAGCACTTAACTCAGCCAAGATGGGCTGGATGAAGCGCCTAGATATCTGGACTTAGGTTTTGAAAATTAAAATATTTCCTCCAGGGTGGCTATGGTTGAGTGGAAAATAGTCCAAGAAGTAGCACTTAACCCAGCCAAGATCGGCTGGATGAAGCGCCTAGATATCTGGACTCTGGTTTTGAAAATTAAAAATTTTTTCCAGGGTTACCATGGTAGAGTGGAAAAGCGTCCAAGAAGTAGCACTTAACCCAGACAAGATCGGCTGGATGAAGTGCCTAGGTGTCTGGACTCAGGTTTTGAAAATTAAAAAATTTCCTTCAGGGTGGCAGGGGTTGAATGGAAACGAGTCCAAGAAGTAGCACCTTTCACGGCCAAGATTGGCTAGATGAAGCGCCTGGATGTTTGGCATTAAGTTTTGAATTCTTAAAAATTTTCTTGGAGTGGAAAAGCGGCCAAGAAGTAGCACTTAACCCAGCCAAGATCGGCTGGATGAAGTGCCTGGACGTTTGGCCTTTAGCTTTGAAAATTAAAAATTTCCTCCAGAGTGGCAGTGGTTGAGTGGAAAAGAGTCCAAGAAGTAGCACCTTTCACAGCCAAGATTGGCTAGATGAAGCTCCTGGATGCTTGGCATTAAGTTTTGAATTCTTAAAAATTTTCTCCAGGGTTATCATGGTTGAGGAGGAAATTGTCTGAGAAATCAAACCTATTCCGGCCAAGATCGGCTAGATGAAGCACCTGGATGGCTGGACTTAGGTTTTGAAAATTTAAATATTTCCTCTAGGTTGACTGAGGTTGAGTGGAAAAGACTCCAAGAAGTAGCTCCTTTCACGGCCAAGATTGGCTAGATGAAGCGCCTGGATGTTTGGCATTAAGTTTTGAATTCTTAAAAATTTTCTCCAGGGTTACCATGGTCGAGTGGAAAAGCGTCCAAGAAGTAGCACTTAACCCAGCCAAGATCGGCTGGATGAAGTGCCTGGACATTTGGCCTTTCGCTTTGAAAATTAAAAAATTTCCTCCAGAGTGGCAGTGGTTGAGTGGAAAAGAGTCCAAGAAGTAGCACCTTTCACGGCCACGATTGGCTAGATGAAGCGCCTGGATGCTCTGCATTAAGTTTTGAATTCTTAAAAATTTTCTCCAGGGTTACCATGGTCGAGTGGAAAAGCATCCAAGAAGTAGCACTTAACCCAGCCAAGCTCGGCTGGATGAAGTGCCTGGACGTTGGACTTTCGCTTTGAAAATTTAAAAATTTCCTCCAGGTTGACTGAGGTTGAGTGGAAAAGAGTCCAAGAAGTAGCACCTTTCACGGCCAAGATTGGCTAGATGAAGCGCCTGGATGTTTGGCATTAAGTTTTGAATTCTTAAAAATTTTCTCCAGGGTTACCAAGGTCGAGTGGAAAAGCGTCCAAGAAGTAGCACTTAACCCAGCCAAGATCGGCTGGATGAAGTGCCTGGACGTTTGGCCTTTCGCTTTGAAAATTAAAAAAATTCCTCCAGAGTGGCAGTGGTTGAGTGGAAAAGAGTCCAAGAAGTAGCACCTTTCACGGCCAAGATTGGCTAGATGAAGCGCCTGGATGTTTGGCATTAAGTTTTGAATTCTTAAAAATTTTCTCCAGGGTTACCATGGTTGAGTGGAAAAGCGTCCAAGAAGTAGCACTTAACCCAGCCAAGATCGGCTGGATGAAGTGCCTGGACATTTGGCCTTTCGCTTTGAAAATTAAAAAATTTCCTCCAGAGTGGCAGTGGTTGAGTGGAAAAGAGTCCAAGAAGTAGCACCTTTCACAGCCAAGATTGGCTAGATGAAGCGCCTGGATGCTTGGCATTAAGTTTTGAATTCTTAAAAATTTTCTCCAGGGTTACCATGGTCGAGTGGAAAAGCGTCCAAGAAGTAGCACTTAACCCAGCCAAGATCGGCTGGATGAAGCGCCTAGATATCTGGACTCAGGTTTTGAAAATTAAAAAATTTCCTCCAGGGTGGCAGGGGTTGAGTGGAAAAGAGTCCAAGAAGTAGCACCTTTCACGGACAAGATTGGCTAGATGAGCGCCTGGATGTTTGGCATTAAGTTTTGAATTCTTAAAAATTTTTCCAGGGTTACCATGGTAGAGTGGAAAAGCGTCCAAGAAGTAGCACTTAACCCAGCCAAGATCGGCTGGATGAAGTGCCTAGGTGTCTGGACTCAGGTTTTGAAAATTAAAAAATTTCCTCCAGAGTGGCAGTGGTTGAGTGGAAAAGAGTCCAAGAAGTAGCACCTTTCACGGCCAAGATTGGCTAGATGAAGCGCCTGGATGCTCTGCATTAAGTTTTGAATTCTTAAAAATTTTTCCAGGGTTATCATGGTAGAGTGGAAAAGCATCCAAGAAGTAGCACTTAACCCAGCCAAGCTCGGCTGGATGAAGTGCCTGGACGTTTGGACTTTCGCTTTGAAAATTAAAAAATTTCCTCCAGGTTGACTGAGGTTGAGTGGAAAAGAGTCCAAGAAGTAGCACCTTTCACGGCCAAGATTGGCTAGATGAAGCGCCTGGATGTTTGGCATTAAGTTTTGAATTCTTAAAAATTTTCTCCAGGGTTACCAAGGTCGAGTGGAAAAGCGTCCAAGAAGTAGCACTTAACCCAGCCAAGATCGGCTGGATGAAGTGCCTGGACGTTTGGCCTTTCGCTTTGAAAATTAAAAAAAATTCCTCCAGAGTGGCAGTGGTTGAGTGGAAAAGAGTCCAAGAAGTAGCACCTTTCACGGCCAAGATTGGCTAGATGAAGCGCCTGGATGTTTGGCATTAAGTTTTGAATTCTTAAAAATTTTCTCCAGGGTTACCATGGTTGAGTGGAAAAGCGTCCAAGAAGTAGCACTTAACCCAGCCAAGATCGGCTGGATGAAGTGCCTGGACATTTGGCCTTTTCGCTTTGAAAATTAAAAAAATTTCCTCCAGAGTGGCAGTGGTTGAGTGGAAAAGAGTCCAAGAAGTAGCACCTTTCACAGCCAAGATTGGCTAGATGAAGCGCCTGGATGCTTGGCATTAAGTTTTGAATTCTTAAAAATTTTCTCCAGGGTTACCATGGTCGAGTGGAAAAGCGTCCAAGAAGTAGCACTTAACCCAGCCAAGATCGGCTGGATGAAGCGCCTAGATATCTGGACTCAGCTTTTGAAAATTAAAAAATTTCCTCCAGGGTGGCAGGGGTTGAGTGGAAAAGAGTCCAAGAAGTAGCACCTTTCACGGACAAGATTGGCTAGATGAAGCGCCTGGATGCTTGGCATTAAGTTTTGAATTCTTAAAAATTTTTCCAGGGTTACCATGGTAGAGTGGAAAAGCGTCCAAGAAGTAGCACTTAACCCAGCCAAGATCGGCTGGATGAAGTGCCTAGGTGTCTGGACTCAGGTTTTGAAAATTAAAAAATGTCCTCCAGGGAGGCAGGGGTTGAATGGAAAAGAGTCCAAGAAGTAGCAAATTTCACGGCCAAGATTGGCTAGATGAAGCGCCTGGATGTTCGGCATTAAGTTTGGAATTCTTAAAAATTTTCTCCAGGGTTACCATGGTCGAGTGGAAAAGCGTCCAAGAAGTAGCACTTAACCCAGCCAAGCTCGGCTGGATGAAGTGCCTGGACGTTTGGACTTTCGCTTTGAAAATTAAAAAATTTCCTCCAGGTTGACTGAGGTTGAGTGGAAAAGAGTCCAAGAAGTAGCACCTTTCACGGCCAAGATTGGCTAGATGAAGCGCCTGGATGTTTGGCATTAAGCTTTGAATTCTTAAAAATTTTCCAGGGTTACCATGGTCGAGTGGAAAAGCGTCCAAGAAGTAGCACTTAACCCAGCCAAGATCGGCTGGATGAAGTGCCTGGACGTTTGGACTTTTCGCTTTGAAAATTAAAAAAATTTCTCCAGGTGGCAGTGGTTGAGTGGAAAAGAGTCCAAGAAGTAGCACCTTTCACAGCCAAGATTGGCTAGATGAAGCGCCTGGATGCTTGGCATTAAGTTTTGAATTCTTAAAAATTTTCTCCAGGGTTACTATGGTCGAGTGGAAAAGCGTCCAAGAAGTAGCACTTAACCCAGCCAAGATCGGCTGGATGAAGCGCCTAGATATTTGGACTCAGGTTTTGAAAATTAAAAAATTTCCTCCATGGTGGCAGGGGTTGAATGGAAAAGAGTCCAAGAATTAGCACCTTTCACGGCCAAGATTGGTTAGATGAAGCGCCTGGATGTTTGGCATTAAATTTTGAATTCTTAAAAATTTTCTCCAGGGTTACCATTGTCGAGTGGAAAAGCGTCCAAGAAGTAGCACTTAACCCACCCAAGATAGGCAGGATGAAGCGCCTAGATATCTGGACTCAGGTTTTGAAAATTTAAAAATTTTCTCCAGGGTTACCATGGTCGAGTGGAAAAGCATCCAAGAAGTAGCGCTTTTCTCCAACCCAGCCAAGATAGGCTGGATGAAGCGCCTGGATGTTTGGACTTTTGCTTTGAAATTTTAAAAACTTTTCCATGGTGGCAAGGGTAGAGTGGAAAACAGTCCAAGAAGTAGCACCTTTCACGGCCAAGATTGGCTAGATGAAGCGCCTGGATGTTTGGCATTAAGTTTTGAATTCTTAAAAATTTTCTCCAGGGTTACCATGGTCGAGTGGAAAAGCGTCCAAGAAGTAGCACTTAAATCAGCCAAGATCGGCTGGCTGAAGCGCCTGGATGTTTGGGCTCAGGTTTTGAAAGCTTAAAAATTTTCTCCAGGGTTACCAAGGTCGAGGGGAAAATTGTCTGAGAAATCAAACCTAATCCAGCCAAGATCGGCTGGATGAAGCGCCTGAGATATCGGGACTCAGGTTTTGAAAATTAAAAAATTTCCTCCAGGGTGGCAGGGGTTGAATGGAAAAGAGTCCAAGAAGTAGCACCTTTCACGGCCAAGATTGGCTAGATGAAGCGCCTGGATGTTTGGCATTAAGTTTTGAATTCTTAAAAATTTTCTCTAGGGTTACCATGGTCGAGTGGAAAAGCGTCCAAGAAGTATCACTTAACCCAGCCAAGATCGGGTGATGAAGTGCCTGGATGTTTGGACTTTCGCTTTGAAATTTTAAAAATTCTTCCAGGGTGGCAGTGGTTGAGTGGAAAAGAGTCCAAGAAGTAGCACCTTTCACGCCAAGATTGGCTAGATGAAGCGCCTGGATGTTTGGGCATTAAGTTTTGAAAGCTTGAAAATTTTCTCCAGGGTTACCATGGTCGAGGGGGAAATTGTCTGAGAAATCAAACCTATTCCAGCCAAGATTGGCTAGATGAAGCACCTGGATGGCTGGACTTAGGTTTTGAAAATTAAAAAAATTTCCCTAGGGTGGCAATGGTTGAGTGGAAAAGAGTCCAAGAAGTAGCACCTTTCACGGCCAAGATTGGCTAGATGAAGCGCCTGGATGTTTGGCATTAAGTTTCGAATTCTTAAAAATTTTCTTCAGGGTTACCATGGTCGAGTGGAAAAGTGTCCAAGAAGTAGCACTTAACCCAGCCAAGATCGGCTGGATGAAGTGCCTGGATGTTTGGACTTTCGCTTTGAAAATTAAAAATTTCCTCCAGGTGGCAGTGGTTGATTGGTGGAAAAGAGTCCAAGAAGTAGCACCTTTCACGGCCAAGATCGGCTGGATGAAGCGCCTGGATGTTTGGCATCAAGTTTTGAAAATTTAAAAATTTTCTCCAGGGTTACCATGGTCGAGTGGAAAAGCATCCAAGAAATAGCACTTAACTCAGCCAAGATCGGCTGGATGAAGCGCCTAGATATCTGGACTCAGGTTTTGAAAATTTAAAAATTTTCCAGGGTGGTAGGGGTTGAGTGGAAAAGAGTCCAAGAAGTAGCACCTTTCACGGCCAAGATTGGCTAGATGAAGCGCCTGGATGTTTGGCATTAAGTTTTGAATTCTTAAAAATTTTCTCCAGGGTTACCATGGTCGAGTGGAAAAGCGTCCAAGAAGTAGCGCTTAACACTGCCAAGATGGGCTGGATGAAGCGCCTGGATGTTTGGACTTTGGCTTTGAAAATTTAAAAATTTCCTCCAGAGTGGCAGTGGTTGAGTGGAAAAGAGTCCAAGAAGTAGCAGCTTTCACGGCCAAGATTGGCTAGATGAAGCGCCTGGATGTTTGGCATTAAATTTTGGATTCTTAAAAATTTTCTCCAGGGTTACCATTGTCGAGTGGAAAAGCGTCCAAGGAGTAGCACTTAACCCACCCAAGATAGGCTGGATGAAGCGCCTAGATATCTGGACTTAGGTTTTGAAAATTTAAAAATTTTCTCCAGGGTTACCATGGTCGAGTGGAAAAGCATCCAAGAAATAGCACTTAACTCAGCCAAGATCGGCTGGATGAAGCGCCTAGATATCTGGACTCAGGTTTTGAAAATTTAAAAAATTTTTCCAGGGTTACCATTGTCGACTGGAAAAGCGTCCAAGGAGTAGCACTTAACCAAGCCAAGATTGGCTGGATGAAGCGCCTGGATATTTGGATTCAGGTTTTGAAAATTTAAAAATTTTCTCCAGGGTTACCATGGTCGAGTGGAAAAGCATCCAAGAAGTAGCACTTAACTCCAGCCAAGATCGGCTGGATGAAGCGCCTAGATATCTGGACTCAGGTTTTGAAAATTTAAAAATTTTCTCCAGGGTGGCACTGGTTTAGTGGAAAAGAGTCCAAGAAGTAGCACCTTTCACAGCCAAGATTGGCTAGATAAAGCGTCTGGATGCTTGGCATTAAGTTTTGAATTCTTAAAAATTTTCTCCAGGGTTACCATGGTCGAGTGGAAAAGGTTCCAAGAAGTAGCACTTAACCCAGCCAAGATCGGCTGGATGAAGCGCCTAGATATCTGGACTCAGGTTTTGAAAATTAAAAAATTCCTCCAGGGTGGCAGGGGTTGAATGGAAAAGAGTCAAAGAAGTAGCACCTTTCATGGCCAAGATTGGCTAGATGAAGCGCCTGGATGTTTGGCATTAAGTTTTGAATTCTTAAAACTTTTCTCCAGGGTTACCATGGTCGAGTGGAAAAGCGTCCAAGAAGTAGCACTTAACCCAGCCAAGATCGGCTGGACGGCGACTGGATGTTTGGGCTGTTTGGCAGGTTTGAAAATTTAAAACTTGAAAGCTTGAACATTTTCTCTAGGGTTACCATGGTCGAGGGGGAAATTGTCTGAGAAATCAAACCTATTCCAGCCAAGATTGGCTAGATGAAGCACCTGGATGGCTGGACTTAGGTTTTGAAAATTAAAAAAATTTCCCTAGGGTGGCAATGGTTGAGTGGAAAAGAGTCCAAGAAGTAGCACCTTTCACGGCCAAGATTGGCTAGATGAAGCGCCTGGATGTTTGGCATTAAGTTTCGAATTCTTAAAAATTTTCTTCAGGGTTACCATGGTCGAGTGGAAAAGTGTCCAAGAAGTAGCACTTAACCCAGCCAAGAACGGCTGGATGAAGTGCTTGGATGTTTGGACTTTCGCTTTGAAAATTAAAAAAATTCTTCCAGGGTGGCAGTGGTTGAGTGGAAAAGAGTCCAAGAAGTAGCACCTTTCACGGCCAAGATCGGCTGGCTGAAGCGCCTGGATGTTTGGGCTCAGGTTTTGAAAATTTAAAAATTTTCTCCAGGGTTACCATGGTCGAGTGGAAAAGCATCCAAGAAATAGCACTTAACTCAGCCAAGATCGGCTGTATGAAGCGCCTAGATATCTGGACTCAGGTTTTGAAAATTTAAAAATTTTCTCCAGGGTGGTAGGGGTTGAGTGGAAAAGAGTCCAAGAAGTAGCACCTTTCACGGCCAAGATTGGCTAGATGAAGCGCCTGGATGTTTGGCATTAAGTTTTGAATTCCTAAAAATTTTCTCCAGGGTTACCATGGTCGAGTGGAAAAGCGTCCAAGAAGTAGCGCTTAACACTGCCAAGATGGGCTGGATGAAGCGCCTGGACGTTTGGACTTTGGCTTTGAAAATTTAAAAATTTCCTCCAGAGTGGCAGTGGTTGAGTGGAAAAGAGTCCAAGAAGTAGCAGCTTTCACGGCCAAGATTGGCTAGATGAAGCGCCTGGATGTTTGGCATTAAATTTTGGATTCTTAAAAATTTTCTCCAGGGTTACCATGGTCGAGTGGTGAAAAGCGTCCAATGCAAGGAGTAGCACTTAACCCACCCAAGATAGGCTGGATGAAGCGCCTAGATATCTGGACTTAGGTTTTGAAAATTTAAAAATTTTCTCCAGGGTTACCATGGTCGAGTGGAAAAGCATCCAAGAAATAGCACTTAAGTCAGCCAAGATCGGCTGGATGAAGCGCCTAGATATCTGGACTCAGGTTTTGAAAATTTAAAAATTTTCTCCAGGGTTACCATTGTCGAGTGGAAAAGCGTCCAAGAGTAGCACACTAACCCACCCAAGATAGGCTGGATGAAGCGCCTGGATATCTGGACTCAGGTTTTGAAAATTTAAAAATTTTCTCCAGGGTTACCATGGTCGAGTGGAAAAGCATCCAAGAAATAGCACTTAACTCAGCCAAGATCGGCTGGATGAAGCGCCTAGATATCTGGACTCAGGTTTTGAAAATTTAAAAATTTTCTCCAGGGTTACCATGGTCGAGTGGAAAAGCATCCAAGAAATAGCACTTAACTCAGCCAAGATCGGCTGGATGAAGCGCCTAGATATCTGGACTCAGGTTTTGAAAATTTAAAAATTTTCTCCAGGGTGGTAGGGGTTGAGTGGAAAAGAGTCCAAGAAGTAGCACCTTTCACGGCCAAGATTGGCTAGATGAAGCGCCTGGATGTTTGGCATTAAGTTTTGAATTCTTAAAAATTTTCTCCAGGGTTACCATGGTCGATTGGAAAATTGTCCAAGAAGTAGCGCTTAACACTGCCAAGATGGGCTGGATGAAGCGCCTGGACATTTGGACTTTGGCTTTGAAAATTTAAAAATTTCCTCCAGAGTGGCAGTGGTTGAGTGGAAAAGAGTCCAAGAAGTAGCAGCTTTCACGGCCAAGATCGGCTGGATGAAGCGCCTAGATATCTGGACTCAGGTTTTGAAAATTTAAAAATTTTCTCCAGGGTTACCATGGTCGAGTGGAAAAGCATCCAAGAAATAGCACTTAACTCAGCCAAGATCGGCTGGATGAAGCGCCTAGATATCTGGACTCAGGTTTTGAAAATTTCAAAATTTTCTCCAGGGTGGTAGGGATTGAGTGGAAAAGAGTCCAAGAAGTAGCACCTTTCACGGCCAAGATTGGCTAGATGAAGCGCCTGGATGTTTGGCATTAAGTTTTGAATTCTTAAAAATTTTCTCCAGGGTTACCATGGTCGAGTGGAAAAGCGTCCAAGAAGTAGCGCTTAACACTGCCAAGATGGGCTGGATGAAGCGCCTGGACGTTTGGACTTTGGCTTTGAAAATTTAAAAATTTCCTCCAGAGTGGCAGTGGTTGAGTGGAAAAGAGTCCAAGAGGTAGCAGCTTTCACGGCCAAGAATGGCTAGATGAAGCGCCTGGATGTTTGGCATCAAGTTTTGAATTCTTAAAAATTTTCTCCAGGGTTACCATGGTCGAGTGGAAAAGCGTCCAAGAAGTAGCACTTAACCCAGCCAAGATCGGCTGGATGAAGCGCCTAGATAACTGGACTCAGGTTTTGAAAATTAAAAAATTTCCTCCACGGTGGCAGGGGTTGAATGGAAAAAAGTCCAAGAATTAGCACCTTTCACGGCCAAGATTGGCTAGATGAAGCGCCTGGATGTTTGGCATTAAATTTTGGATTCTTAAAAATTTTCTCCAGGGTTACCATTGTCGAGTGGAAAAGCGTCCAAGGAGTAGCACTTAACCCACCCAAGATAGGCTGGATGAAGCGCCTAGATATCTGGACTCAGGTTTTGAAAATTTAAAAATTTTCTCCAGGGTTACCATGGTCGAGTGGAAAAGCATCCAAGAAATAGCACTTAACTCAGCCAAGATCGGCTGGATGAAGCGCCTAGATATCTGGACTCAGGTTTTGAAAATTTAAAAATTTTCTCCAGGGTGGTAGGGGTTGAGTGGAAAAGAGTCCAAGAAGTAGCACCTTTCACGGCCAAGATTGGCTAGATGAAGCGCCTGGATGTTTGGCATTAAGTTTTGAATTCTTAAAAATTTCCACCAGGGTGGCAGGGGTTGAGTAGAAAAGCGTCCAAGAAGTAGCACTTAACCCAGCCAAGATCGGCTGGATGAAGCGCATGGACGTTTGGCTTTTCGCTTTGAAAATTAAAAAATTTCCTCCAGGGTGGCAGGGGTTGAATGGAAAAGAGTCCAAGAAGTAGCACCTTTCATGGCCAAGATTGGCTAGATGAAGCGCCTGGATGTTTGGCATTAAGTTTTGAATTCTTAAAAAATTTCTCCAGGATTACCATGGTCGAGTGGACAAGCGTCCAAGAAGTAACACTTAACCCAGCCAAGATAGGCAGGATGAAGTGCCTAGATATCTGGACTCAGGTTTTGAACATTAAAAAATTTTCTCCAGGGTTACCATGGTCGAGTGGAAAAGCGTCCAAGAAATAGCACTGAAATCAGCCAAGATCGGCTGGCTGAAGCACCTGGATGTTTGGGCTCAGGTTTTGAAAGCTTAAAAATTTTCTCCAGGGTTACCAAGGGTCGAGGGGGAAATTGTCTGAGAAATCAAACCTAATCCGGCCAAGATCGGCTGGATGAAGCGCCTAGATATCGGGACTCAGGTTTTGAAAACTAAAAAATTTCCTCCAGGGTGGCAGGGGTTGAATGGAAAAGAGTCCAAGAAGTAGCAGCTTTCACGGCCAAGAATGGCTAGATGAAGCGCCTGGATGTTTGGCATCAAGTTTTGAATTCTTAAAAATTTTCTCCAGGGTTACCATAGTCGAGTGGAAAAGCGTCCAAGAAGTAGCACTTAACCCAGCCAAGCTCGGCTTGATGAAGTGCCTGGACGTTTGGACTTTCGCTTTGAAAATTTTAAAAACTTTTTCCATGGTGGCAAGGGTTGAGTGGAAAACAGTCCAAGAAGTAGCACCTTTCACGGCCAAGATTGGCTAGATGAAGCGCCTGGATGTTTGGCATTAAGTTTTGAATTCGTAAAAATTTTCTCTAGGGTTACCATGGTCGAAAGGAAAAGCGTCCAAGAAGTAGCACTTAACCCAGCCAAGATCGGCTGGATGAAGCGCCTGGACGTTTGGACTTTCGCTTTGAAAATTAAAAAATTTCCTCCAGAGTGGCAGTGGTTGAGTGGAAAAGAGTCCAAGAAGTAGCAGCTTTCACGGCCAAGAATGGCTAGATGAAGCGCCTGGATGTTTGGCATCAAGTTTTGAATTCTTAAAAATTTTCTCCAGGGTTTCCATAGTCGAGTGGAAAAGCGTCCAAGAAGTAGCACTTAACTCAGCCAAGCTCGGCTTGATGAAGTGCCTGGACGTTTGGACTTTCGCTTTGAAAATTAAAAAATTTCCTGCAGAGTGGCAGTGGTTGAGTGGAAAAGAGTCCAAGAAGTAGCACCTTTCACGGACAAGATTGGCTAGATGAAGCGCCTGGATGCTTGGCATTAAGTTTTGAATTCTTAAAAATTTTTCCAGGGTTACCATGGTAGAGTGAAAAAGCGTCCAAGAAGTAGCACTTAACCCAGCCAAGATCAGCTGGATGAAGTGCCTAGGTGTCCTCCAGGGAGGCAGGGGTTGAATGGAAAAGAGTCCAAGAAGTAGTACCTTTCACGGCCAAGATTGGCTAGATGAAGTGCCTGGATGTTTGGCATTAAGTTTGGAATTCTTAAATTTTCTCCAGGGTTACCATGGTCAAGTGGAAAAGCGTCCAAGAAGTAGCACTTAACCCAGCCAAGATCGGCTGGATGAAGCGCCTAGATATCTGGACTCAGGTTTTGAAAATTAAAAAATTTTCTCCAGGGTTACAATGGTCGAATGGAAAAGCATCCAAGAAGTAGCGCTTAACCCAGCCAAGATAGGCTGGATGAAGAGCCTGGATGTTTGGGCTCAGGTTTTGAAAGCTTAAACATTTTCTCCAGGGTTACCATGGTTGAGGAGGAAATTGTCTGAGAAATCAAACCTATTCCGGCCAAGATCGGCTAGATAAAGCGCCTGGATGGCTGGACTTAGGTTTTGAAAATTAAAATATTTCCTCCAGGGTGGCAGTGGTTGAGTGGAAAATAGTCCAAGAAGTAGCACTTAACCCAGCCAAGATCGGCTGGATGAAGCGCCTAGATATCTGGACTCTGGTTTTGAAAATTAAAAATTTTTTCCAGGGTTACCATGGTAGAGTGGAAAAGCATCCAAGAAGTAGCACTTAACCCAGACAAGATCGGCTGGATGAAGTGCCTAGGTGTCTGGACTCAGGTTTTGAAAATTAAAAAATTTCCTTCAGGGTAGCAGGGGTTGAATGGAAACGAGTCCAAGAAGTAGCACCTTTCACGGCCAAGATTGGCTAGATGAAGCGCCTGGATGTTTGGCATTAAGTTTGGAATTCTTAAAAATTTTCTCCAGGGTTACCATGGTCGAGTGGAAAAGCGTCCAAGAAGTAGCACTTAACCCAGCCAAGATCGGCTTGATGAAGTGCCTGGACGTTTGGCCTTTCGCTTTGAAAATTAAAAATTTCCTCCAGATTGGCAGTGGTTGAGTGGAAAAGAGTCCAAGAAGTAGCACCTTTCACAGCCAAGATTGGCTAGATGAAGCTCCTGGATGCTTGGCATTAAGTTTGGAATTCTTAAAAATTTTCTCCAGGGTTACCATTGTCGAGTGGAAAAGCGCCCAAGAAGTAGCACTTAATCCACCCAAGATATGCAGGATGAAGCGCCTAGATATCTGGACTCAGGTTTTGAAAATTTAAAAATTTTCTCCAAGGTTACCATGGTCGAGTGGAAAAGCATCCAAGAAGCAGCGCTTAACCCAGCCAAGATAGGCTGGATGAAGCGCCTATATATCTGGACTCAGGTTTTGAAAATTTAAAAACTTTCTACAGGATTACCATGATCGAGTGGAAAAGCATCCAAGAAGTAGCGCTTAACCCTGCCAAGATCGCCTGGATGAAGTGCCTGGACATTTGGACTTTTGCTTTGAAATTTTAAAAACTTTTTCCATGGTGGCAAGGGTTAAGTGGAAAACAGTCCAAGAAGTAGCTCCTTTCACGGCCAAGATTGGCTAGATGAAGCGCCTGGATGTTTGGCATTAAGTTTTGAATTCTTAAAAATTTTCTCCAGGGTTACCAGTCGAGTTAGCGTCAAGAAATAGCTGAAATCAGCCAAGATCGTGGCTGGAAGCACCTGGATGTTTGAGCTCAGGTTTTGAAAGCTTAAAAATTTTCTCCGGGTTACCAGTCGAGAAATTGTCTGAAATCAAAACCTAATCGGCCAAGATCGGCTGGATGAAGCGCCTAGATATCGGGACTCAGGTTTTGAAAACTAAAAAATTTCCTCCAGGGTGGCAGGGTTGAATGGAAAAGAGTCCAAAAAGTAGCAGCTTTCCGCGGCCAAGAATGGCTAGATGAAGCGCCTGGATGTTTGGCATCAGTTTTGAATTCTTAAAAATTTTCTCAGGGTTACCATAGTCGATGGAAAAGCGTCGAAGTAGCACTTAGCCCAGCCAAGCTACCGGCTTGATGAAGTGCCCTGGAGCGTTCGGACTTTCGCTTTGAAAATTTTAAAAACTTTTCCCATGGTGGCAAGGGTTAGTGGAAAACAGTCCAGAAGTAGCACCTTTCGGCCAAGATTGGCTAGATGAAGCGCCTGGATGTTTGGCATTAAGTTTTGAATTCTTAAAAATTTTCTCCAGAAGTTACCATGATCAGTGGAAAAAGCGTCCGAAGTAGCACTTAACCCAGCCAAGCTGCGGCGATGGAGTGCCTGGGCGTTTGGACTTTCGCTTTGAAAATTAAAATTTCCTTAGAGTGGCAGTGGTTGAGTGGAAAAGAGTCAAGAAGTAGCACCTTTCACGGACAAGATTGGCTAGATGAGCGCCTGGATGGCAGCATTAAGTTTGCAGATTCTTAAAAATTTTCCAGGGTTCACCATGGTAGGTGAAAAGCGTCCAAGTAGCACTTAGCAGCCAAGATCAGCTGGATGAAGTGCCTAGGTGTCCTCCAGGGGAGGCAGGGGTTGAATGGAAGAAGTCCAGAAGTAGTACCTTTCACGGCCAAGACCAGCTGAATGAAGTGCCTGGATGTTTGGCATTAAATTTGGAATTCTTAAATTTTTCTCCAGGGTTACCATGGTCAAGTGGAAAAGCGTCCAAGAAGTAGCGCTAACCCAGCCAAGATCGGCTGGATGAGCGCTAGATATCTGGACTCAGGTTTTGAAAATTAAAAATTTTCTCCAGGAGGTTACAATGAATTGAATGAAAAAAGCATCCAGAGTAGCGCTTAACCCAGCCAAGATAGGCTGGATGAAAGCGCCTATATATCTGGACTCAGTTTGAAAATTTAAAATCTTTCTCAGGGTTACCATGGTCGAGTGGAAAAGCATCCAAGAAGTAGTGCTTAACTTAGCCAAGCTCGGCTGGATGAAGTGCCTGGACGTTTGGCCTTTCGCTTTGAAAAATTAAATTTCTTCAGAGTGGCAGTGGTTGAGTGAAAGAGTCAAGTAGCACCTTTCACAGCCAAGATTAGTAGATGAAAAACGCCTGGATGCTTGGCACTAAGTTTGAATTCTTAAAGATTTTCTCCAGGGTTACCATAGTTAGAGGAAATTGTCACAGAAAATCAAAACCTAATCGACCAAGATCGGCTAGATGAGCGCCTGGATAGCTGGACTTAGGTTTTGAAAATTAAAAAATTTCCTCCACGGTGGCAGTGGTTGAGTGGAAAAGTCAAGAAGTAGCAGCTTTCACTGCCAGAATGGCTAGATGAAAAGCGCCTGGATGTTTGGCATCAAGTTTTGAATTCTTAAAAATTTTCTCCAGGGTTACCATAGTCGAGTGAAACGTTCAAGAAGTATGGTGCCCAATAAGCTTGGCTTGAAGAAGTGCCTGGAAGTTTGGACTAGCTTTACGAAAGATTTAAATATTTCCTCTAGGTTGACTGAGGTTGAGTGGAAAAGAGTCAAGTATAGCACTTTTCCGCAGTAAGATTGGCTAGATGAAAGCGCCTGGATGTTTGGCATCAAGTTTTGAATTCTTAAAATTTTCTCAGGTTACCATGGTCAGGTGGAAAAGCGTCCAGAAGTAGCACTGAAATCAGCCAAGATCGGCTGGCTGAAACCTGGATGTTTGTCAGGTTTGAAAGCAAAATTTTCTCCAGGGTTACCAAAGGGTCGAGGAAATTGTCTGAAATCAAACCTAATCCGGCCAAAATCGGCTGGATGAGCGCCTGAACGTTTGGACTTCGCTTTGAAAATTAAAATTTCCTCCAGAGTGGCAGTGGTTGAGTGGAAAGAGTCAAGAAGTAGCCCAATTTCGGCCAGAATGGCTAGATGGCGCCTGGATGTTTGGCATCAAGTTTGAATTATGAAATTTTCTCCAGGTTACCATGATCGAGTGGAAAAGCGTCCAAGTAGCATAGCAGCCAAGCTAAACGATGAAGTGCTGGGCGTTTGGACTTTTCGCTTTGAAAATTAAAATTTCCTCCAGAGTGGCAGTGGTTAGTGGAAAAGAGTCCAAAAATGCTTCCTTTCACAGCAAGATTGGCTAGATAGGCGCCTGGATGCTTGGCATTAGGATTTTGGTGCCAAAATTTTCTCCAGGGTTACCATGGCCGGTGGAAAAGCGTCCAGAAGTAGCACCCAACCCAGCCAAGATCGGCTGGATGAAGCGCCTTGATATCTGGACTCTGGTTTTGAAAAATTAAAAAATTTCCTCCAGTGTGGCAGGGGTTGAGTGGAAAAAGAGTCAAGTAGCACCTTTCACAGCAAGATTGGCTAGATGGAAAGCGCCTGGATGCTTGGCATTAAGTTTTGAATTCTTAAAAATTTTCTCAGAAGTTACCATGGTCAGTGGAAAAGCGTCCAAGTAGCACTTAACCCAGCCAAGATGGAAGCTGGATGCGGCGCCTTGATATCTGGACTCTGGTTTTGAAAAATTAAAAATTTCCTCCAGTGTGGCAGGGGTTGAGTGGAAAGAGTCCAAAGTAGCACCTTTCACGGACAAGATTGGCTAGATGAAGCGCCTGGATGCTTGGCATTAAGTTTTGAATTCTTAAAAATTTTCCAGGGTTACCATGGTAGGTGGAAAAGTGTCAGAAGTAGCACTTAACCCAGCCAAGATCGGCTGGATGGCGCTTCGAATATCTGGACTCAGGTTTTGAAAATTAAACTCTTTCTCAGGTTACCAATTAAGTGGAAAAGCATCCAAGAGTAGTGCTTAACACTGCCAAGATTGCCTGAAGCGCCTGGACGTTTGGACTTTTGCTGAAATTTTAAAAAACTTTTCCATGGTGTAAGGGTTGAGTGGAAAACAGTCAAGTAGCACCTTTCATGGCCAAGATTGGCTAGATGAAGCGCCTGGTTGTTTGGCATTAAGTTTTGAATTCTTAAGAAAATTTTCTCCAGGTTCATAGTCAGGAGGAAAAGCGTCCAAGAAGTAGCACTTAAATCAGCAGATCGGCTGGCTGGAAACGCCTAGATGTTTGGGCTCAGGTTATGAAAAGATTAAAAATTTTCTCCAGGGTTACCAAGGAGTCGAGGAAATTGTCTGAAAATCAAACCTATTCCGGCCAAGATCATTTGGATGAAGCGCCTGAATATGGGACTCAGGTTTTGAAAATTAAAATTTCCTCCAGGGTGGCAGGGGTTGAATGGAAAAGAGTCCAAAGTAGCACCTTTCGCGGCCAAGATTGGCTAGATGAAGCGCCTGGATGTTTGGCATTAAGTTTGAATTCTTAAAAATTTTCTCTAGGAGTTACCATGGTGAGTGGAAAAAGCGTCCAAGAAGTAGCACTTAACCCAGCCAAGATCAGCTGGATGGAAACGCCTGGGCGTTTGGACTTTAAACTGAAAAATTAAAATTTCCTCCAGAGTGGCAGTTGTTGAGTGGAAAAGGTCAAGAAGTAGCAGCTTTCACGGCCAAGAATGGCTAGATGAAACGCCTGGATGTTGGTATCAAGTTTTGAATTCTTAAAAATTTTTCTCCCACGGTTACCATAGTCGAGTGGAAAAGCGTCAGAAGTAGCACTTAACCCAGCCAAGATCGGCTGGATGAAGTGCTACAAATTAATCTGGACTCAGGTTTTGAAGAGTAAAAATTTCCTCCAGAGAGGCAGAGTTGAATGGAAAAGAGTCCAGAAGTAGCACATTTCACGGCCAAGATTGGCTAGATGAAAGCGCCCTGGATGTTCGGCATTAAGTTTAGGTGTAAGAATTTTCTCCAGGGTTACCATGAGTGAGTGGAAAAGCGTCAAGTAGCATAACCAGCAAGCTCGGCTGGATGGAAGAGTGCCTGGGCGTTGGACTCCTTTGAATTAAAAATTTCCTCCAGGTTGACTGAGGTTGAGTGGAAAAAGAGTCCAGAAGTAGCACCTTTCATGGCCAAGATTGGCTAGATGAAAGCGCCTGGATGTTTGGCATTAAGTTTTGAATTCTTAAAAATTTTTCTCCAGGAGTTACCATGGTCGAATGGAAAAGTATCCAAGAAGTAGCACTTAAATCAGCCAAGAGCGGCTGGCTCAAGCGCCTGGATGTTTTGGGCTCAGGTTTTGAAAAGCTTAAAATTTTCTTAAGGGTTACCAAAGGAATTCGAGGAGTAAATTGTCTGAAAATCAAAACCTAATCCGGCCAAGATCGGCTGGATGCTATGCTGGACGTTTGGTCTTCCGGCTTTTGAAAAATTAAAAAAATTTCCTCCAGAGTGGCAGTGGTTGAGTGAAAAGAGTCAAGAAGTAGCACCTTTCACAGCCCAGATTAGTGAATGAAAGCGCCTGGATGTTGGCGTTAAGTTTGGAATTCTTAAAATTTTCTCCAGGGTTACCATGGTCGAGTGGGCGTCAATGTACTTAGCAGCCAAGCTCGGCTGGATGAAGTGCCTGGGCGTTTGGACTTTCGCTTTGAAAAATTAAAATTTCCTCCAGGTTGACTGAGGTTGAGTGGAAAGAGTCAAGAAGTAGCACCTTTCTCACGGCCAAGATTGGCTAGATGAAGCGCCTGGATATCTGGACTCAGGTTTTGAAAATTAAAAATTTCCTCCATGGTGGCAGGGTTGAATGGAAGAGTCAGAATTAGCACCTTTCCACGGCCAAGATTAGCTGATGAGGCGCCTGGATGTTTGGCATTAAATTTTGGTGCCAAAAATTTTCTCCAAGTTACCGTGGTCAAGTGGAAAAAGCGTCAGAAGTAGCACTTAACCCACCGATCGGCTGGATGAAAGCGCCTGGGCGTTTGGCTTTTAGCTTTGAAAAATTAAAATTTCCTCCAGGGTGGCAGGGTTGAGTGGATAAAAGAGTACAAGAAGTAGCACCTTTCACGGCCAAGATTGGCTGAATGGCGCCTGGATGTTTGGCATTAAGTTTTGAATTCTTAAAAATTTTCTACAGGGTTACACCATGGTCAGTGGAAAAAGCGTCAAGAAGCGCGCAACAGCCGTCGGCTGGATGAAGTGCCTGGACGTTTGGCTTTAACTTTGAAAATTAAAAAATTTACTCCAGGGTGGCAGGGGTTGAGTGGATAAGAGTACAAGTAGCACCTTTCCTGGCCAAGATTGGCTGGATGAAAGCGCCTGGATGTTTGGCATTAAGTTTGAATTCTTAAAAATTTTCTACCAGGGTTACACCATGGTCGGTGGAAGAAAGCGTCCAAGAAGTAGCACTTAGCTTGAGCCAAGATCGGCTGGATGAAGCGCAGAGCGTTTAACTTTTAAACTGAAAATTAAAAAAAAATTCCTCCAGTGTGGCAGTGGTTGAGTGGAAAAGAGTCAAGAAGTAGCACCTTTCACGGCCAAGATTGGCTAGATGAAGCACCTGGATGTTTGGCATTAATTTTGAATTCTTAAAATTTTCTACCAGGTTACCATGAGTGAGTGGAAAAGCGTCCAGAAGTAGCACTTAACCCAGCCAGATCATTTGACTGAAGTGCCTGGATGTTTGAGCTCAGGTTTTGAAAGCAAGCATTTTCTCCAGGGTTACCATGGTTGAGGAGAATTGTCTGAGAAATCAAACCTATTCAGCCAAGATTGGCTAGATGAAGCGCCTGGATGTTTGGCATTAAGTTTTGAATTCTTAAAAATTTCTTCCAGGAGTTACCGTAATTAGGTGGGCGTCCAAGTAGCATAACCCAGCCAAGATAGGCAGGATGAGCGCCTAGATGTCAGGACTCAGGTTTTGAGAAAATTAAAATTTTCTCCAGGTTACCATGGTCAAGTGGAAAGCGTCAGAAGTAGTACGTAACCCAGCCAAGATCGGCTGGAAG
Source organism: Puntigrus tetrazona (assembly GCF_018831695.1). Classification (NCBI taxonomy): domain Eukaryota; kingdom Metazoa; phylum Chordata; class Actinopteri; order Cypriniformes; family Cyprinidae; genus Puntigrus; species Puntigrus tetrazona. The sequence continues at coordinate 75,901 of NW_025048744.1, read as the reverse complement.
AAGCGCCTAGATATCTGCATTCAGGTTTTGAAGCAAAATTTTCTCAGGGTGGCAGGGTTGAGTGGAAATTAGTCAAGAAGTAGCACCTTTCACAGCCAAAGATTGGCTGAATGAAAGCGCCTGGATGTTTGGCATTAAGTTTTAAATTCTAAAAGAAAATTTCTCCATGGTTACCATGGTCCGAGTGGGCGTCCGAAGTAGCAACCCAGCCAAGATCGGCTGGATGGGCGTATGCAACTGCGCGTTTGGCTTTTCGCTTTGAAAAATTAAAAAATTTTCTCCAGGGTGGCAGTGGTTGAGTGGAAAGAGTCCAAGAAGTAGCACCTTTCCACGGCCAAGATTGGCTAGATAGGCGCCTGGATGCTTTGCATTAAGTTTTGAATTCTTAAGAATTTTCCAGGAGTTACCATGGTCGAATGGAGAAGAAGTGTCAGGAAGTAGCACTTAACCCAGCCAAGATCGGCTGGATGAAGTGCCTGATATGGACTCAGGTTTGAAAAATGAAAAGAATTTCCTCCAGGGTGGCAGGGTTGAATGGAAAAGAGTCAAGAAGTAGCACTTTTCACAGCCAAGATTGGCTAGATGAAGAGCGCCCTGGATGTTGACATTAAGTTTGGAGTTCTTAAAAATTTTCTCCAGGGTTACCATGGTGCAGTGGAAAAGCGTCAGAAGTAGCACTTAGCAATAGCCTAAGGCTGGATGAAGTGCCTGGGCGTTGGACTTTAGCTTTGGTAAATTTCCTCCAGGTTGACTGAGGGTGAGTGGAAAGAGTCAGAAGTAGCACCTTTCACGCCCAAGATTGGCTAGATGAACTGCCTGGATGTTTGGCATTAAGTTTTGGGTCATAAAAATTTTCTCAGGGTAACCATAGTCGGTGGAAAAGCGTCAGAAGTAGCATAACCCAACCAAGATCGGCTGGATGAAGTAGCCTGGACATTTTGGACTTTAAGCTTTGAAAATTAAACAATTTCCTCCCAGGGTGGCAGGGGTTGTATGGAAAGAGTCCAAGAAGTAGCACCTTTCACGGCCAAGATTATTAGATGGAAAGTAGCCTAGATGTTTGGCATTAAGTTTTGATTTCTTAAGAAATTTCCTCCAGGGTGGCAGGGTTGGCGAGTGGAAAAGCGTCCGAAGTGGCACTTAACCCGGCAAGATGGCTGCATGGCGCCTGGGCGTTTGGACTTTCGCTTTGAAAGATTAAAAAATTTCCTCCAGGGTGGCAGTGGTTGAGTGGAAAAGAGTCAAGAAGTAGCATTTCACGGCCAAGATCGGCTAGATGAAGCGCCTGAATATCTGGACTCCAGGATTTGAAAAATTTAAAAAATTTCTCCAGGGTTACCATGGTCGAGTGGAAAAGCATCCAAGTAGCAACCCAGCCAAGATCGGCTGGATGAAGCGCCTGAATATCTGGACTCAGCTTTTGAAAATTTAAAAACTTTTCCATGTGGCAAGGGTTGAGTGGAAAACAGTCAAGAAATGTAGCATCTTTCCACGGCCAAGATTGGCTAGATGGGCGCCTGGATGTTTGGCATTAAGTTTTAATTCTTAAAAATTTTCTCCAGGGTTACACCATGTCCAGTGGAAAAGCGTCCAAGAAGTAGCTCTTAAATCAGCCAAGATCGGCTGGCTGAAAGCGCCTGGATGTTTGGGCTCAGGTTTTGAAAAGCTTAAAAATTTTTCCAGGAGTTCAAAAGAATTCGAGGGTGTCTGAAATCCAAACCTCATCCGGCCAAGATCAGTTGGATGAAGCGCCTAGATATCCAGGACTGGTTTGAAAACTAAAAATTTCCTCCAGGGTGGCAGGGGTTGAATGGAAAAAGAGTCAAGAAGTAGCACCTTTCCGCGGCCAAGATTGGCTAGATGAAGCGCCTGGATGTTTTGACATTAAGTTTTGAATTCTTAAAATTTTTCTTGGTTACCATGAGTCGAGTGGAAAAGCGTCCAGAAATAGCATAACCCAGCCAAGATCGCATGGATGAAGCTCCTGGGCGTTTGGACGCTTTGAAAATTTAAAAATTTCCTCCAGAGTGGCAGTGGTTGAGTGGAAAAAGAGTCCAAAAAGTAACTTTCACAGCCGTTAGCTAGGCAGAAGCGCCTGTATGTTTGCTTTTAAGTTTTGAATTCTTAAAATTTCCTCCAGGTGGCAGAGGTTGAGTGGAAAAAGCGTCAAGTAGCACTTAACTTAGCCAAGATTGGATGCATGAAGCGCCTGGGCGTTTGGACTTTTCGCTTTGAAAATTTAAAAATTTCCTCAGGGTGCTTGAGGGGTTAGTGGATAAGAATCAGAAGTAGCACCTTTCCGCGGCCAAGATTAGCTAGATGGCGCCTGGATGTTTGGCAATAAGTTTTGAATTCATAAAAATTTTCTCCAGGGTTACCATTGTCGAGTGAAAAGCGTCAAGAAGTAGCATAACCCAGCCAAGATCGGCTGGATGAAGTGCCTAGGCGTTGGACTTTGGCACGAAAAATTTAAAAATGTCCTCCAGGTTGACTGGGGTTGAGTGGAAAGAGTCAAGAAGTAGCACCTTTCCACGGCCAAGATTGGCTAGATGAAGCGCCTGGATGTGGCATTAAGTTTTGAATTCTTAAGAAATTTTCTCCCAGGGTTACCATGGTCGAGTGGAAAGCGTCAAGAAGTAGCACTTAAACCAGCCAGATAAAGTGGATGGCGCCTAGATATCTGGACTCAGGTTTGAAAGATTAAAAATTTTCCTCCAGGGTGTAGAGGTTGAATGGAAAGAGTCCAGTAGCTCCTTTCACAGTAAGATTGTGGGTAGCGCCTGGATGTTTGGCATTAAATTTTGAATTCTTAAAAATTTTCTCCAGGTTACCATGGTCGGAGTGGAAAAGCGTCCAAAAGTAAGTAACTGACCAAGATCGGCTGGATGAAGCGCCTAAATATCTGGACTCAGGTTTTGAAAATTAAAAATTCCTCAGGGTGGCAAGTTTGAATGGAAAAGGTCAAGTAGCACTTTTCGGCCAAGATTGGTTAGATGAGCGCCTGGATGTTTGGCATTAAGTTTTGAATTCTTAAAAATTTTCTCCAGGGTTACCATGGTCGAATTGAGCGTCCAGAAGTAGCATAACCAGCCAAGATAGGCAGGATGAATCGCCTAGATATCTGGACTCAGGTTTTGAATTAAAAACTTGTGCAAACATCCAGGCGCTTCATCTAACAATCTTGGCCGTGGCGTGCTACTGGCGGACTCTTTCCATTCAAACCCCTGCCACCCTGGAGATTTTGCAATTTTCAAAACCAGGTCAGATATTTGAGCGCTTCATCCCAGCCGATGTCTTGTGGGTCCTTCTTGGACCTTTCCACTCGACCATGGTAACCCTGGAAAGAGCCCACAGAATTCAAATTTGTGCCAAACATCGGCGTTTCATCTGTAATCTTGGCTGTGAAGGAGCTTCACTTCTTGAGGACTCTTTTCCATTCAGCCTCTGCACCTGGGAGAGAAATTTTTAATTTTCAAAACCTGAGTCCAGATATCTGAGCGCTTCATCAGCGATCTTGTTGGTTTAAGTGCTAAATGCTAGGCAGCTTTTCCACTCGACCGTAACCCTGGAAAATTTTTAGAATTCAAAACTTAATGCCAAGCATCCAGGCGCTTCATCTAGCCAATCTTGGCGTGAAAGGTGCTACTTCTTGGACTCTTTTACTCCAACTGATCAACCTGGAGGACATTTTTAAATTTTCAAGCAAAAGTCCAAAGCGTCTAGGCACTTCATCCAGCAGTCTTGGCTGGGTTAAGTCTACTTCTTGGACGCTTTTCCGCTCGACAATGGTAACCCTGGAGAAAATTTTTTATGAATTCAAAACTTATTTTCCAAACATCCAGGCGCTTCATCAGCCAATCTTGGCCGTGAAAGGTGCTTAGCGGATTCTTATCCACTCCAACCCTGCCACCCTGGAGAAATTTTTAAAATTTCAAAGCAGATCAAACGTCAGAGCGCTTCATGCATCCAATGCCCGGGTTAGTGCTACTTCTTGGGCGTTTTCCCTCAACCTCTGCCACCCTGGAGAGAAATTTTTAGAATTCAAAACTTAGTACCAAACATACAGGCGCTTCATCTGTAATCTTGGCTGTAGAAAGCTACTACTTTGGACTCTTTCCACTCCTTCACTGCCACTCTGGAGAAATTTTAAATTTTCAAGCGAAAGTCCAAGCGTCCAGGAGCTTCATCCATGCGATCTTGGCTGGGTTAAGTGCTATTTCTTGGACGCTTTCCTCGACATGGTAACCCGTTAGAAAATTTTAAGAATTCAAAACTTAATGTCAAACATCCAGGCGCTACATCTAACCAATCTTGGCACGTGAAAGGTGCTGCTTGGACTCTTTCATTTCAACTGCACCTGGGAGAAATGCGTTTCAAAACCTGAGTCCTGATATCTAGGCGCTTCATCCAACTGATCTTGGCGGATGAGGTTTGATTTCTCAGACAATTTCCCCTCGACCCTTGGTAACCCTGGAAAAAATTTTTAAACACCTGAGCCCAAACGTCAGAGCGCTGACCAGCGATCTTAGCTGATTGGAAGCTACTTCTTGGGCGCTTTTCCCGCACCGGACATGGTAACTGGGAAAATTTTTAAGAATTCAAACTTAATGCCAAACATCCAGGCGCTTCATCTAGCCAATCTTGGCCGTGAAAGATGCTACTTCTTGGACTGTTTTCCACTCCAACCCTTGCCACCATGGAAAAAGTTTTAAATTTTCAAAAGCTGAGTCCAGATATCTGGCGCTTCATCCAGCGATCTTGGCTGGGTTAAGTGCTGCTAATGGTCTTTTCCGCACCGACCATGGTAACCCTGGAGAAATTTTTAGATTACACCGATGCAGGTCAGATATCTAGAGCGCTTCATCTAGCGATCTTGGCGTCAAAGAATGTGCTACTTCTTGGACTCTTTTCCGTAACCACTGCCACTGGAGAAATTTTTTTAATTTTCAAAGCAAGTCAACGTCAGGCATGCAGCCAATCTTGGCTGGGTTAAGTGCACTACTTCTTCAGACAGCTTTTCCACTCAACCCCTGCCACCCTGGAGGAAATTTTTGAAATCAAAACTTAATGCAAACATCTGGCGCTTCATCAGCCAATCTTGGCGTGAAAGGTGCTGCTGCTGGACTCTTTTCCATACAACCTACCTGGAGAAATTGTTAATTTTCAAGCGAAAGTCCAAATGTCAGTAGCTTCGTCAGCGATCTTGGTTGGGTTAGTGCCACTTCTTGAGCTTTTCCTTTCGACTATGGTTACCCTGGAAAATTTTTATGAATTAAAAACTTAATGCCAAACATCCAGGCAGTTCATCTAGCCAATCTTGGGCGTGAAAGGTGCTACTTCTTGGACTCTTTTCCACTCACCCTCAGTCAACCTGGAGAAATTTTTAAATTTTCAAAGCGAAAGTCCAAGCGTCCAGGCACTTCATCCAGCCGAGCTTGGCTGGGTTAAGTGCTACTTCTTGGGCGCTTTTCCACTCGACCATGGTAACCCTGGAGAAAATTTTTAAGAACTCCAAACTTAATGCCGAACATCCAGGCGCTTCATCTAGCCAATCTTGGCCGTGAAAGTGCTACTTCTTGGACTCTTTTCCATTCAACACCTGCCACCCTGGAGAAATTTTTAATTTTCAAAACCTGAGTCAGCTACCTAGGCACTTCATCCAGCCGATCTTGGCTGGGTTAAGTGCTACTTCCTGGACACTTTTCCATTCGACCATGGTAACCCTGGAAAAATTTTTAAGAATTCAAAACTTAATGCCAAGCATCCAGGCGCTTCATCTAGCCAATCTTGGCGTGAAAGGTGCTACTTCTTGGACTCTTTTCCACTCAACCACTGCCACCCTGGAGAAATTTTTAATTTTCAAGCGAAAAGCCAAGCGTCCAGGCGCTTCATCCAGCCGATCTTGGCTGGGTTAAGTGCTACTTCTTGGACGCTTTTCCACTCGACCATGGTAACCATGGAGAAATTTTTAGGAATTTAAAACTTAATGCCAAACATCCAGGCGCTTCATCTAGCCAATCTTGGCTGTGAAAGGTGCTACTTCTTGGACTAATTTCCACTCAACCCCTGCCACCCTGGAAAATTTTTTAAGTTTCCAAAACCTGAATGCAGATATCTGGCGCTTCTTCCAGCCGATCTTGGCTGGAGTTACGTGCTACTTCTTGGACGCTTTTCCACTTGACCATGGTAACCCTGGAGAAAATTTTTTAATTTTCAAAACCTGAGTCCTGATATCTAGGCGCTTCATCCTGCCTATCTTGGCTGGGTTAAGTGCTACTTCTTGGACGCTTTTCCACTCGACCATGGTAACCCTGAAGAAATTTTTTAAGAATTCAAAACTTAATGCCAAACATCCAGGCGCTTCATCTAGCCAATCTTGGCGGAATAGGTTTGATTTCTCAGACAATTTCCTCCTCAACCATGGTAACCCTGGAGAAAATGTTTAAGCTTTCAAAACCTGAGCCCAAACATCCAGGCACTTCAGCCAGCCGATCTTGGCTGGGTTAAGTGCTACTTCTTGGACGCTTTTCCACTCGACCATGGTAACCCTGGTAGAAAATTTTTAAGAATTCAAAATTAATGCCAAACATCCAGGTGCTTCATCTAGCCAATCTTGGCCGTGAAAGGTGCTACTTCTTGGACTCTTTTCCACTCAACCACTGCCACACTGGAGGAATTTTTTTAATTTTCAAAGCGAAAAGCCAAACGTCTAGGCGCTTCATCCAGCCGATCTTGGCTGGGTTAAGTGCTACTTCTTGGACGCTTTTCCACTCGACCATGGTAACCCTGGTAGAAAATTTTTAAGAATTCAAAACTTAATGCCAAACATCCAGGCGCTTCATCTAGCCAATCTTGGCGTGAAAGGTGCTACTTCTTGTACTCTTATCCACTCAACCCCTGCCACCCTGGAGTAAATTTTTTAATTTTTCAAGCGAAAAGCCAAGCGTCCAGGCGCTTCATCCAGCCGATCTTGGCTGGGTTAAGTGCTACTTCTTGGGCGCTTTTCCACTCGACCATGGTAACCCTGGTAGAAAATTTTTAAGAATTCAAAACTTAATGCCAAACATCCAGGCGCGTCATCTAGCCAATCTTGGCCGTGAAAGGTGCTACTTCTTGTACTCTTATCCACTCAACCCCTGCCACCCTGGAGAAATTTTTAATTTTCAAAGCGAAAAGCCAAACGTCCAGGCGCTTCATCCAGCCGATCTTGGCTGGGTTAAGCGCTACTTCTTGGATGCTTTTCCACTTGACCACGGTAACCCTGGAGAAAATTTTTAAATTTTCAAAACCTAATCCAGATATCTAGGCGCTTCATCCAGCCGATCTTGGGTGGGTTAAGTGCTACTTCTTGGACAGCTTTTCCACTCGACCCCTGTAACCCTGGAGAAAATTTTTAAGAATTCAAAATTTAATGCCAAACATCCAGGCGCTTCATCTAGCCAATCTTGGCCGTGAAAGGTGCTACTTCTTGGACTCTTTTCCATTCAACCCCTGCCACCATGGAGAAATTTTTAATTTTCAAAACCTGAGTCCAGATATCCAGGCGCTTCATCTAGCCAATCTTGGCATGGAGTGAAAGGTGCTACTTCTTGGACTCTTTTCCACTCAACCTCAGTCAACCTGGAGAAAATTTTTAATTTTCAAAGCGAAAGTCCAAGCGTCCAGGCACTTCATCCAGCCGAGCTTGGCTGGGTTAAGTGCTACTTCTTGGACGCTTTTCCACTCGACCATGGTAACCCTGGAGAAAATTTTTAAGAATTCAAACTTAACGCCAAACATCCAGGCGCTTCATCTAGCCAATCTGGGCTGTGAAAGGTGCTACTTCTTGGACTCTTTTCTACTCAACCACTGCCACTCTGGAGAAATTTTTTTAATTTTCAAAGCGAAAGACCAAACGTCCAGGCACTTCATCCAGCCGATCTTGGCGGATTAAGGTTTGATTTCTCAGACAATTTCCCCTCGACCCATGGTAACCCTGGAGAAAATTTTTAAGCTTTCAAAACCTGAGCCCAAACATCCAGGCGCTTCAGCCAGCCACTCTTGGCTGATTTAAGTGCTACTTCTTGGATACTTTTCCATTCGACCATGGTAACCCTGGAGAAAATTTTTAAGAATTCAAAACTTAATGCCAAACATCCAGGCGCTTCATCTAGCTAATCTTGGCCGTGAAAGGTGCTACTTCTTGGACTGCTTTTCCACTCAACCCCTTGCCACCATGGAAAAAGTTTTTAAAATTTCAAAGCAAAGTCCAAATGTCCAGGCGCTTCATCCAGGCGATCTTGGCAGTGTGAAAGCGCTACTTCTTGGATGCTTTTCCACTCGACCATGGTAACCCTGGAGAAAATTTTTAAATTTTCAAAACCTGAGTCCAGATATATAGGCGCTTCATCCAGCCTATCTTGGCTGGGTTAAGCGCTAATTCTTGGATGCTTTTCCACTCGAACATGGTAACCCTGGAGAAAATTTTTAAATTTTCAAAACCTGATGTCCAGATATCTAGGCGCTTCATCCAGCCGATCTTGGCTGGGTTAAGTGCTACTTCTTGGACTCTTTTCCACTCAACCACTGCCACTCTGGAAAATTTTTTTAATTTTCAAAGCGAAAATCCAAGCGTCCAGGCGCTTCTCCCAGCCGATCTTGGCTGGGTTAAGTGCTACTTCTTCTTGGACGCTTTTCCACTCGACCATGGTAACCCTAGAGAAAATTTTTAAAATTCAAAACTTAATGCCAAACATCCAGGCGCTTCATCTAGCCAATCTTGGCGTGAAAGGTGCTACTCTTGGACTCTTTTCCATTACACCTCTGCCACCCTGGAGAAATTTTTAGTTTTCAAAACCTGAGTCCCGATATCTAGGCGCTTCATCCAGCCGATCTTGGCTGGGTTAAGTGCTACTTCTTGGGCGCTTTTCCACTCGACCATGGTAACCCTGGAGAAAATTTTTAAGAATTCAAAACTTAATGCCAAACATCCAGGCGCTTCATCTAGCCAATCTTGGCCGTGAAAGGTGCTACTTCTTGGACTGTTTTCCACTCAACCCTTGCCACCATGGAAAAAGTTTTTAAAATTTCAAAGCCAAAAAAGCGTCAAGGCGCTTCATCCAGGCGATCTTGGCAGTGTTAAAGCGCTACTTCTTGGATGCTTTTCCACTCAACCATGGTAACCCTGGAGAAAGTTTTAGAATTTTCAAACCTGAGTCCAGATATATAGGAGCTTCATCCAGCCTATCTTGGCTGGGTTAAAGCGCTACTTCTTGGATCTTTTCCACTCGACCATGGTAACCTTGGAGAAATTTTTAAATTTTCATAACCTGAGTCCAGATATCTAGGCGCTTCATCCAGCCTATCTTGGGTGGGTTAAGTGCTACTTCTTAGACGCTTTTCCACTCGACAATGGTAACCCTGGAGAAAATTTTTAAGAATTCAAAATTTAATGCCAAACATCCAGGCACTTCATCTAGCCAATCTTGGCGTGAAGCGTGCTAATTCTTGGACTCTTTTCCATTCAACCCCTGCCACCATGGAGAAATTTTTTAATTTTCAAAACCTGAGTCCAGATATCTAGGCGCTTCATCCAGCCGATCTTGGCTGGGTTAAGTGCTACTTCTTGGGCGCTTTTCCACTCGACCATGGTAACCCTGGAGAAATTTTTTAGAATTCAAAACTTAATGCCAAACATCCAGGCGCTTCATCTAGCCAATCTTGGCGTGAAAGTGCTACTTCTTGGACTCTTTTCCACTCAACCCCTGCCACCTGGAGAAATTTTTTAATTTTCAAAGCGAAAGGCCAAGCGTCCAGGCACTTCATCCAGCCGATCTTGGCTGGGTTAAGTGCTACTTCTTGGGCGCTTTTCCACTCGACCATGGTAACCCTGGAGAAAATTTTTAGAATTCAAAACTTAATGCCAAACATCCAGGCGCTTCATCTAGCCAATCTTGGCTGTGAAAGGTGCTACTTCTTGGACTCTTTTCCCTCAAGCCTCTGCCACCTGGAGAAATTTTTTAATTTTCAAAGCGAAGTCAAACGTCAGGCACTTCATCCAGCCGATCTTGGCTGGGTTAAGTGCTACTTCTTGGGCAGCTTTTCCACTCGACCATGGTAACCCTGGAGAAAATTTTTAAGAATTCAAAACTTAATGCCAAACATCCAGGCGCTTCATCTAGCCAATCTTGGGCGTGAAAGGTGCTACTTCTTGGACTCTTTTCCATTTCAACCCCTGCCTCCCTGGAGAAATTTTTTAATTTTCAAAACCTGAGTCCAGCGTCTAGGCACTTCATCCAGCCGATCTTGGCTGGGTTAAGTGCTACTTCTTGGGCAGCTTTTCCACTCGACCATGGTAACCCTGGAAAAATTTTTAAGAATTCAAAACTTAATGCCAAACATCCAGGCGCTTCATCTAGCCAATCTTGGCCGTGAAAGGTGCTACTTCTTGGACTCTTTTCCCTCAACCCCTGCCACCCTGGAGAAATTTTTAATTTTCAAAACCTGAGTCCAGATATCTAGGCGCTTCATCCAGCCGATCTTGGCTGGGTTAAGTGCTACTTCTTGGGCGCTTTCCACTCGACCATGGTAACCCTGGAGAAAATTTTTAAGAATTCAAAACTTAATGCCAAACATCCAGGCGCTTCATCTAGCCAATCTTGGCCGTGAAAGGTGCTACTTCTTGGACTCTTTTCCACTCAACCCTTGCCACCCTGGAGAAATTTTTAAAATTTCAAAGCAAAAGTCCAAACGTCCAGGCGCTTCATCCAGCCGATCTTGGCTGGTGTTAAGTGCTACTTCTTGGATGCTTTTCCACTCGACCATGGTAACCCTGGAGAAAATTTTTAAGAATTCAAAACCTGAGTGCCAAACATCCAGGCGCTTCATCCAGCCAATCTTGGCTGGGTTAAGTGCTACTTCTTGGACTCTTTTCCACTCGACCATGGTAACCCTGGAGAAAATTTTTAAATTTTCAAAACCTGAGTCCAGATATCCAGGCGCTTCATCCAGCCGATCTTGGCTGGGTTAAGTGCTACTTCTTGGGCGCTTTTCCACTCGACCATGGTAACCCTGGAGAAAATTTTTAAGAATTCAAAACTTAATGCCAAACATCCAGGCGCTTCATCTAGCCAATCTTGGCTGTGAAAGAGTGCTACTTCTTGGACTCTTTTCCACTCAACCCCTGCCACCCTGGAGAAATTTTTTAAATTTTCAAAACCTGATGCCAGATATCCAGCGCTTCATCCAGCCGATCTTGGCTGGGTTAAGTGCTACTTCTTGGACAGCTTTTCCACTGACCATGGTAACCCTGGAAAATTTTTAAAATTCAAAACTTAATTTCAAAACCTGCTTCATCTAGCCAATCTTGGCAAGGTGCTACTTCTTGGACTCTTTTCATCAACCACTGCCCTGGATCTTGGCTGCGTTAAGTGCCACTACTTCTTGGGCTGCTTTTCCACTTCTCTTTCCACCATAGTAACCCTGGAAAATTTTTAAGAATTCAAAACTTAATGCCAAACATCCAGGCGCTTCATCTAGCCAATCTTGGCCGTGAAAGGTGCTACTTCTTGGACTCTTTTCCACTCAACCACTGCCACCCTGGAGAAATTTTTTAATTTTCAAAGCGAAAGTCCAAACATCCAGGCGCTTCATCCAGCCGATCTTGGCTGGGTTAAGTGCTACTTCTTGGGCAGCTTTTCCACTCGACCATGGTAACCCTGGAGAAAATTTTTAAGAATTCAAAACTTAATGCCAAACATCCAGGCGCTTCATCTAGCCAATCTTGGCGTGAAAGGTGCTACTTCTTGGACTCTTTTCCACTCAACCCCTGCCACCCTGGAGAAAAATTTTTAATTTTCAAGCGAAAGTCCAATATCAGGCGCTTCATCCAGCCGATCTTGGCTGGGTTAAGTGCTACTTCTTGGGCGCTTTTCCACTCGACCATGGTAACCCTGGAGAAAATTTTTAGAATTCAAAACTTAATGCCAAACATCCAGGCGCTTCATCTAGCCAATCTTGGCTGTGAAAGTGCTACTTCTTGGACTCTTTTCCACTCAACCCCTGCCACCCTGGAGAAATTTTTTAATTTTCAAAGCTGAAGTCAGAAGCATCCAGGCGCTTCATCCAGCCGATCTTGGCTGGGTTAAGTGCTACTTCTTGGGCGCTTTTCCACTCGACCATGGTAACCCTGGGAAAATTTTTAAGAATTCAAAACTTAATGCCAAACATCCAGGCGCTTCATCATCTAGCCAATCTTGGCGTGAAAGTGCTACTTCTTGGACTCTTTTCCCTCAACCGCCTGCCACCCTGGAACTTCTTGGGCGCTTTTTTAAATTTTCAAAACTTAATGCCAAACATCCAGGCGCTTCATCTAGCCAATCTTGGCTGTGAAAAGTGCTACTTCTTGGACTCTTTTCCACTCAACCTCTGTAACCCTGGAGAAATTTTTTAATTTTCAAAACCTGAGTCCAGATATCCAGGCGCTTCATCCAGCCGATCTTGGCTGGGTTAAAGTGCTACTTCTTGGGCGCTTTTCCACTCGACCATGGTAACCCTGGAGAAAATTTTTAAATTCAAAACTTAATGCCAAACATCCAGGCGCTTCATCTAGCCAATCTTGGCGTGAAAGGTGCTACTTCTTGGACTCTTTTCCACTCAACCACTGCCACCCTGGAGAATTTTTTTAATTTTCAAAACAAAAGTCCAGATATCCAGGCGCTTCATCCAGCCGATCTTGGCTGGGTTAAGTGCTACTTCTTGGATGCTTTTCCACTCGACCATGGTAACCCTGGAGAAAATTTTTAAGAATCAAAACTTAATGCCAAACATCCAGGCGCTTCATCTAGCCAATCTTGGCGTGAAAGGTGCTACTTCTTGGACTCTTTTCCACTCAACCACTGCCACCCTGGAGAAAATTTTTTAAATTTTCAAAAGCTGAGTCCAAGCGTCAGGCGCTTCATCCAGCCGATCTTGGCTGGGTTAAGTGCTACTTCTTGGACGCTTTTCCACTCGACCATAGTAACCCTGGAGAAAATTTTTAAGAATTCAAAACTTAATGCCAAACATCCAGGCGCTTCATCTAGCCAATCTTGGCTGTGAAGGTGCTACTTCTTGGACTCTTTTCCACTCAACCCCTGCCACCCTGGAGAAATTTTTAATTTTCAATGCTGAAAGTCCAAGCGTCAGGCGCTTCATCCAGCCGATCTTGGCTGGGTTAAGTGCTACTTCTTGGACGCTTTTCCTCTCGACCATAGTAACCCTGGAGAAAATTTTTAAAAATTCAAAACTTAATGCCAAACATCCAGGCGCTTCATCTAGCCAATCTTGGCGTGAAAGGTGCTACTTCTTGGACTCTTTTCCACTCAACCCCTGCCACCCTGGAGGAAATTTTTAATTTTCAAACCTGAGTCCAAATATCCAGGCGCTTCATCCAGCCGATCTTGGCTGGGTTTAAGTGCTACTTCTTGGGCAGCTTTTCCACTCAAACCATGGTAACCCTGGAGAAAATTTTTAAGAATTCAAAACTTAATGCCAAACATCCAGGCGCTTCATCTAGCCAATCTTGGCGTGAAAGGTGCTACTTCTTGGACTCTTTTCCCCTCAACCCCTGCCACCCTGGGAGAATTTTTTTTTAATTTTCAAATCTTAAGTCCAGTGCATCCTTGGGCGCTTCATCCAGCCGAGAAAATCTTGGCTGGGTTAAGTGCTACTTCTTTGGAAGGTGCTTTTCCACTCAACCATGGTAACCCTGGAGAAAATTTTTTAATTTTCAAAACTTAATGCCAAACATCCAGGCGCTTCATCAGCCGATCTTGGCTGGTGTTAAGTGCTACTTCTTGGACTCTTTCCACTCGACCACTGTAACCCTGGAGAAAATTTTTAGAATTCAAAACCTAATGCCAAACATCCAGGCGCTTCATCTAGCCAATCTTGGCTGTGAAAGGTGCTACTTCTTGGACTCTTTTCCACTCAACCACTGCCACCCTGGAGAAATTTTTAATTTTCAAACCTGATGCCAAACATCCAGGCGCTTCATCCAGCCGATCTTGGCTGGGTTAAGTGCTACTTCTTGGACGCTTTTCCACTCGACCATGGTAACCCTGGAGAAAATTTTTAAGAATTCAAAACTTAATGCCAAACATCCAGGCGCTTCATCTAGCCAATCTTGGCGTGAAAGTGCTACTTCTTGGACTCTTTTCCACTCAACCACTGCCACCCTGGAGAAAATTTTTAATTTTCAAGCGAAAGTCCAAACGTCCAGGCGCTTCATCCAGCCGATCTTGGCTGGGTTAAGTGCTACTTCTTGGAGCGGCTTTTCCACTCGACCATGGTAACCCTGGAAAATTTTTAAAATTCAAAACTTAATGCCAAACATCCAGGCGCTTCATCTAGCCAATCTTGGCTGTGAAAGTGCTACTTCTTGGACTCTTTTCCACTCAACCCCTGCCACCCTGGAGAAATTTTTTTAATTTTCAAACCTGAGTCCAGATATCAGGCGCTTCATCCAGCCCGATCTTGGCTGGGTTAAGTGCTACTTCTTGGATGCTTTTCCACTCGACCATGGTAACCCTGGAAAATTTTTAAATTCAAAACTTAATACCAAACATCCAGGCGCTTCATCTAGCCAATCTTGGCCGTGAAAGGTGCTACTTCTTGGACTCTTTCCACTCAACCCCTGCCACCCTGGAGAAAATTTTTTAAATTTTCAAAACCTGAGTGTCCAGATATCCAGGCGCTTCATCAGCCAATCTTGGCTGGGTTAAGTGCTACTTCTTGGACTCTTTTCCACTCAACCATGGTAACCCTGGAGTGAAATTTTTAATTTTCAAAACGAAAGTCCAAATATCCAGGCGCTTCATCCAGCCGATCTTGGCTGGGTTAAGTGCTACTTCTTGGGCGCTTTCCCACTCGACCATGGTAACCCTGGAGAAAATTTTAAAATTCAAAACTTAATGCCAAACATCCAGGCGCTTCATCTAGCCAATCTTGGCGTGAAAGGTGCTACTTCTTGGACTCTTTTCCACTCAACCCCTGCCACCCTGGAGAAAATTTTTAATTTTCAAAACCGAAGTCCAATATCCAGGCGCTTCATCCAGCCGATCTTGGCTGGGTTAAGTGCTACTTCTTGGGCGCTTTTCCACTCGACCATGGTAACCCTGGAGAAAATTTTAAGAATTCAAAACTTAATGCCAAACATCCAGGCGCTTCATCTAGCCAATCTTGGCGTGAAAGGTGCTACTTCTTGGACTCTTTTCCACTCAACCCCTGCCACCCTGGAGAAAATTTTTAATTTTCAAAGCGAAGTCAAGATCCAGGCGCTTCATCCAGCCGATCTTGGCTGGGTTAAGTGCTACTTCTTGGACGCTTTTCCACTCGACCATGGTAACCCTGGAGAAAATTTTTAAAATTCAAAACTTAATGCCAAACATCCAGGCGCTTCATCTAGCCAATCTTGGCCGTGAAAGGTGCTACTTCTTGGACTCTTTTCCACTCAACCCCTGCCACCCTGGAGAAATTTTTAATTTTCAAACCTAAGTCCAGATATCAGGCGCTTCATCCAGCCGATCTTGGCGTTAAGTGCTACTTCTTGGACTCTTTTTCCTCAACCATGGTAACCCTGGAGAAAATTTTTAATTTTCAAAACCTGAATGCCAAACATCCAGGCGCTTCATCCAGCCAATCTTGGCTGGGTTAAGTGCTACTTCTTGGACGCTTTTCCACTCGACCATGTAACCCTGGAGAAAATTTTTAAAATTCAAAACTTAATGCCAAACATCCAGGCGCTTCATCTAGCCAATCTTGGCTGGGAAAGGTGCTACTTCTTGGACTCTTTTCCACTCAACCACTGCCACCCTGGAGAAATTTTTAAATTTTCAAAGCGAATGCCAAATATCCAGGCGCTTCATCCAGCCGATCTTGGCTGGGTTAAGTGCTACTTCTTGATGCTTTTCCCACTCGACCATGGTAACCCTGGAGAAAATTTTTAAGAATTCAAAGCCTTAATGCCAGATATCCAGGCGCTTCATCCAGCCAATCTTGGCTGTGTTAAGTGCTACTTCTTGGACTCTTTTCCACTCAACCACTGCCACCCTGGAGAAAATTTTTAAGAATTCAAAGCTTAAAGGCCAAACATCCAGGCGCTTCATCCAGCCGATCTTGGCTGGGTTAAGTGCTACTTCTTGGGCTCTTTTCCACTCAACCGACCATGGTAACCCTGGAAAATTTTTAAGAATTCAAAACTTAATCCACCAAACATCCAGGCGCTTCATCTAGCCAATCTTGGCGTGAAAGGTGCTACTTCTTGGACTCTTTTCCACTCAACCCCTGCCACCCTGGAGAAATTTTTAATTTTCAAAGCGAAAGTCCAAGCGTCCAGGCGCTTCATCCAGCCGATCTTGGCTGGGTTAAGTGCTACTTCTTGGGCGCTTTTCCACTCGACCATGGTAACCCTGGAGAAAATTTTTAAAAATTCAAACTTAATGCCAAACATCCAGGCGCTTCATCTAGCCAATCTTGGCTGTGAAAGGTGCTACTTCTTGGACTCTTTTCCACTCAACCCCTGCCACCCTGGAGAAAATTTTTAATTTTCAAAGCGAAAGTCCAAGCGTCAGGCGCTTCATCCAGCCGATCTTGGCTGGGTTAAGTGCTACTTCTTGGACAGCTTTTCCACTCGACCATGGTAACCCTGGAGAAAATTTTTAAAATTCAAAACTTAATGCCAAACATCCAGGCGCTTCATCTAGCCAATCTTGGCGTGAAAGTGCTACTTCTTGGACTCTTTTCCATTCGACCCTGCCACCCTGGGAGAAATTTTTAATTTTCAAAGTGAAAGTGCCAGATATCCAGGCGCTTCATCCAGCCGATCTTGGCTGGGTTAAGTGCTACTTCTTGGGCGCTTTTCCACTCGACCATGGTAACCCTGGAGAAAATTTTTAAAATTCAAAACAAAAGTCCAAACATCCAGGCGCTTCATCTAGCCAATCTTGGCCGTGAAAAGTGCTACTTCTTGGACTCTTTTCCACTCAACCCCTGCCACCCTGGAGAAAATTTTTAAATTTTCAAAACCTGAGTCCAGATATATAGGCGCTTCATCCAGCCGATCTTGGCTGGGTTAAGTGCTACTTCTTGGATGCTTTTCCACTCGACCATGGTAACCCTGGAGAAAATTTTTAAGAATTCAAAACTTAATGCCAAACATCCAGGCGCTTCATCCAGCCAATCTTGGCTGTGAAAGTGCTACTTCTTGGACTCTTTTCCACTCAACCACTGCCACCCTGGAGAAAATTTTTTAATTTTCAAGCCTGAGTCCAGACGTCCAGGCGCTTCATCCAGCCGATCTTGGCTGGGTTAAGTGCTACTTCTTGGACGCTTTTCCACTCGACCATGGTAACCCTGGAGAAAATTTTTAAGAATTCAAAACTTAATGCCAAACATCCAGGCGCTTCATCTAGCCAATCTTGGCCGTGAAGGTGCTACTTCTTGGACTCTTTTCCACTCAACCTCTGCCACCCTGGAGAAATTTTTTTAATTTTCAAAACCTGAGTCAGATATCTAGGCGCTTCATCCAGCCGATCTTGGCTGGGTTAAGTGCTACTTCTTGGACGACTTTCCACTCGACCATGGTAACCCTGGAGAAAATTTTTAGAATTCAAAACTTAATGCCAAACATCCAGGCGCTTCATCTAGCCAATCTTGGCCGTGAAAGGTGCTACTTCTTGGACTCTTTTCCACTCAACCCCTGCCACCCTGGGAAAATTTTTTAAAATTTCAAAAGCGAAGTCCAGATATCCAGGCACTTCATCCAGCGATCTTGGCTGGGTTAAGTGCTACTTCTTGGATGCTTTTCCACTCGACCATGGTAACCCTGGAGAAAATTTTTAAAATTCAAAACTTAATGCCAAACATCCAGGCGCTTCATCTAGCCAATCTTGGCCGTGAAAGGTGCTACTTCTTGGACTCTTTTCCACTCGACCACTGCCACCCTGGAGAAAATTTTTAAATTTTCAAAGTGAAAGTCCCAGATATCTGGCGCTTCATCCAGCCGATCTTGGCTGGGTTAAGTGCTACTTCTTGGGCCTTTTCCACTCGACCATGGTAACCCTGGAGAAAATTTTAAGAATTCAAAACTTAATGCCAAACATCCAGGCGCTTCATCTAGCCAATCTTAGCGTGAAAGGTGCTACTTCTTGGACTCTTTTCCCTCAACCCCTGCCACCCTGGAGAAATTTTTTAATTTTCAAAGCCTTGAGTGCCAGATATCAGGCGCTTCATCCAGCCGATCTTGGCTGGGTTAAGTGCTACTTCTTGGGCAGCTTTTCCACTCGACCATAGTAACCCTGGAAAATTTTTAAGAATTCAAAACTTAATGCCAAACATCCAGGCGCTTCATCTAGCCAATCTTGGCGTGAAAGTGCTACTTCTTGGACTCTTTTCCACTCAACCCTGCCACCCTGGAGAAATTTTTTAATTTTCAAAGCGAAAATCCCAAACGTCCAGGCGCTTCATCCAGCGATCTTGGCTGGGTTAAAGTGCTACTTCTTGGGCGCTTTTCCACTCGACCATGGTAACCCTGGAGAAAATTTTTAAGAATTCAAAACTTAATGCCAAACATCCAGGCGCTTCATCTAGCCAATCTTGGCTGTGAAAGGTGCTACTTCTTGGACTCTTTTCCACTCAACCCTGCCACCTGGAGGAAATTTTTTAATTTTCAAACCTGAGTCCAAGCGTCCAGGCGCTTCATCCAGCGATCTTGGCTGGGTTAAGTGCTACTTCTTGGGCGCTTTTCCACTCGACCATGGTAACCCTGGAGAAAATTTTTAAGAATTCAAAACTTAATGCCAAACATCCAGGCGCTTCATCTAGCCAATCTTGGCCGTGAAAGGTGCTACTTCTTGGACTCTTTTCACTCAACCCCTGCCACCTGGAGAAAATTTTTTAATTTTCAAGCGAAAGTCCAAGCGTCCAGGCGCTTCATCCAGCTGATCTTGGCTGGGTTAAGTGCTACTTCTTGGGCAGCTTTTCCACTCGACCATGGTAACCCTGGAGAAAATTTTTAAGAATTCAAAACCAATGCCAAACATCCAGGCGCTTCATCTAGCCAATCTTGGCACGTGAAAGGTGCTACTTCTTGGACTCTTTTCCATTCAACCCCTGCCACCCTGGAGAAATTTTTAATTTTCAAAACCTGAGTCCAGACGTCTAGGCGCTTCATCCAGCCGATCTTGGCTGGGTTAAGTGCTACTTCTTTAGGCAGCTTTTCCACTCATAAACCATGGTAACCTGGAGAAAATTTTTAAGAATTCAAAACTTAATGCCAAACATCCAGGCGCTTCATCTAGCCAATCTTGGCCGTGAAAGGTGCTACTTCTTGGACTCTTTTCCACTCAACCCCTGCCACCCTGGAGAAAATTTTTAAATTTTTCAAAGCCTGAGTCCAAACGTCAGGCGCTTCATCCAGCCGATCTTGGCTGGGTTAAGTGCTACTTCTTGGACGCTTTTCCACTCGACCATGGTAACCCTGGAGAAAATTTTTAAGAATTCAAAACCTAATGCCAAACATCCAGGCGCTTCATCCAGCCAATCTTGGCTGTGTTAAGGTGCTACTTCTTGGACTCTTTTCCACTCAACCACTGCCACCCTGGAGAAAATTTTTAAATTTTCAAAACCTGAGTCCAGATATCAGGCGCTTCATCCAGCCGATCTTGGCTGGGTTAAAGTGCTACTTCTTGGGCGGCTTTTCCACTCGACCATGGTAACCCTGGAGAAAATTTTTAAGAATTCAAAACTTAATGCCAAACATCCAGGCGCTTCATCTAGCCAATCTTGGCCGTGAAAGGTGCTACTTCTTGGACTCTTTTCCACTCAACCCCTGCCACCCTGGAGAAAATTTTTAGAATTTTCAAAAAACCTGAGTCATCCAGATATCTAGCGCTTCATCCAGCCAATCTTGGCTGGGTTAAGTGCTACTTCTTGGACTCTTTTCCACTCAACCATGCCACCCTGGAAGAAAATTTTTAAATTTTCAAAACCTGAGTCCAGATATTCCAGGCGCTTCATCCAGCCGATCTTGGAGTGGGTTAAGTGCTACTTCTTGGGCGCTTTTCCCACTCGACCATGGTAACCCTGGAGAAAATTTTTAAGAATTCAAAACTTAATGCCAAACATCCAGGCGCTTCATCTAGCCAATCTTGGCTGTGAAAGGTGCTACTTCTTGGACTCTTTTCCACTCAACCACTGCCACCCTGGAGGAAATTTTTTAATTTTCAAAACTTGAAGGCCAAGCGTCCAGGCGCTTCATCCAGCCGATCTTGGCTGGGTTAAGTGCTACTTCTTGGGCAGCTTTTCCACTCGACCATGGTAACCCTGGAGAAAATTTTTAAGAATTCAAAACGTAATGCCAAACATACAGGCGCTTCATCTAGCCAATCTTGGCACGTGAAAGGTGCTACTTTTGGACTCTTTTACACTCAACCACTGCCACCCTGGAAGAAAATTTTTAATTTTCAAGCGAAAGGCCAATCGTCCAGGCGCTTCATCTAGCCAATCTTGGCTGGGTTAAGTGCTACTTCTTGGGCGCTTTTCCACTCGACCATGGTAACCCTGGAGAAAATTTTTAAGAATTCAAAACTTAATGCCAAACATCAGGCGTTTCATCTAGCCAATCATGGCTGTGAAAAGGTGCTACTTCTTGGACTCTTTTCCATTCAACCCCTGCCACCCTGGAGAAAATTTTTAATTTTCAAACCTGAGTCCAAATACATAGGCGCTTCATTCAGCCGATCTTGGCGTGAAAAGTGCTACTTCTTGAGCGCGCTTTCCACTCGAGCATGGTAACCCTGGAGAAAATTTTTAAGAATTCAAAACTTAATGCCAAACATCCAGGCGCTTCATCTAGCCAATCTTGGCTGTGAAAGGTGCTACTTCTTGGACTATTTTTTCCACTCAACCCCTGCCACCCTGGAGAAAATTTTTAAATTTTCAAAACCTGAGCCAGATATCTAGACACTTCATCCAGCCGATCTTGGCTGGGTTAAGTGCTACTTCTTGGACTCTTTTCCACTCAACCATGGTAACCCTGGAGAAAATTTAAAAATTTCAAAACCTGAGTCAGATATTTGGGCGCTTCATCCAGCCGATCTTGGCGTGGGTTAAGTGCTACTTCTTGGACGCCTTTTCCACTCGACCATGGTAACCCTGGAGAAAATTTTTAAGAATTCAAAACTTAATGCCAAGCATCCAGGCGCTTCATCTAGTCAATCTTGGCTGTGAAAGGTGCTACTTCTTGGACTCTTTTCCACTCAACCACTGCCACTCTGGAGGAAATTTTGTAATTTTCAAAAGCGAAAGTCAAGCGTCCAGGCGCTTCATCCAGCCCGATCTTGGCTGGGTTAAGTGCTACTTCTTGGGCGGCTTTCCACTCGACCATGGTAACCCTGGAGAAACCTTTTAAGAATTCAAAACGTAATGCCAAACATCCAGAAAAAGCTTCATCTAGCCAATCTTGGCGTGAAAGTGCTACTCTTGGCTTGGACTCTTTTTACTTTCAACCACTGCCACCCTGGGAAAATTTTTTAATTTTCAAAGCGAAAACCAATCGTCCAGGCGCTTCATCTAGCCGATCTTGGCTGGGTTAAGTGCTACTTCTTGGCAGCTTTTCCACTCGACCATGGTAACCCTGGAGAAAATTTTTAAAATTCAAAACTTAATGCCAAACATCCAGGCGCTTCATCTAGCCAATCTTGGCTGTGAAAGTGCTACTTCTTGGACTCTTTTCCACTCAACCCCCTGCCACCCTGGAGGAAATTTTTAAATTTTCAAAGCCTGAGTCCAGATACATGAAGCGCTTCATCCAGCCGATCTTGGCGTGAAAAGTGCTACTTCTTGGGCTAGCTTTTCCACTCGACCATGTGTAACCCTGGTAGAAAATTTTTAAGAATTCAAAACTTAATGCCAAACATCCAGGCGCTTCATCTAGCCAATCTTGGCGTGAAAGGTGCTACTTCTTGGACTCTTTTCCACTCAACCCCTGCCACCCTGGAGAAATTTTTAATTTTCAAGCGAAAGTCTAAACATCCAGAGCGCTTCATCCAGCCGATCTTGGCTGGGTTAAAGTGCTACTTCTTGGACGCTTTTCCACTCGACCATGGTAACCCTGGAAAAAAATTTTTAAGAATTCAAAACTTAATAATGCCAAACATCCAGGCGCTTCATCTAGCCAATCTTGGCACGTGAAAGGTGCTACTTCTTGGACTCTTTTCACTCAACCCTGCCACCCTGGAGAAATTTTTTAATTTTCAAAGCGAAAGTCAAACATCCAGCGCTTCATCCAGCCGATCTTGGCTGGGTTAAGTGCTACTTCTTGGATGCTTTTCCACTTCGACCATGGTAACCCTGGAGAAAATTTTTAAGAATTCAAAACTTAATGCCAAACATCCAGCGCTTCATCCTAGCCAATCTTGGCGTGAAAGGTGCTACTTCTTGGACTCTTTTTCCACTCAACCCTGCCACCCTGGAGAAAATTTTTAAATTCAAAACCTAAGTCAGCCATCCAGGCGCTTCATCTAGCCGATCTTGGCTGGAATAGGTGCTACTTCTTGGACAATTTTCCACTCAACCATGGTAACCTGGAGAAAATTTTAAGCTTTCAAAACCTGAGCCCAAACATCCAGTATGCTTCATCCAGCCGATCTTGGCTGGGTGAAAGTGCTACTTCTTGAGCGCTTTTCCACTCGACCATGGTAACCCTGGAGAAAATTTTTAAGAATTCAAAACTTAATGCCAAACATACAGGCGCTTCATCTAGCCAATCTTGGCGTGAAAGTGCTACTTCTTGGACTCTTTTCCACTCAACCACTGCCACCCTGGAGAAAATTTTTTTAATTTTCAAAGCGAATGCCAAACGTCCAGGCGCTTCATCCAGCCGATCTTGGCTGGGGTTAAGTGCTACTTCTTGGGCGCTTTTCCCTCGACCCCTGCCACCCTGGAGAAATTTTAAGAATTCAAAACT
The DNA here is from genome assembly GCF_018831695.1 of Puntigrus tetrazona. Taxonomy (NCBI): domain Eukaryota; kingdom Metazoa; phylum Chordata; class Actinopteri; order Cypriniformes; family Cyprinidae; genus Puntigrus; species Puntigrus tetrazona. The sequence goes on along the minus strand of NW_025048744.1, from coordinate 52,917 downwards.
TAATGCCAAACATCCAGGCGCTTCATCCAGCCAATCTTGGCTGGGTTAAGTGCTACTTCTTGGGCTCTTTTCCACTCGACCACTGCCACCCTGGAGAAAATTTTTAATTTTCAAAACTTAATGCCAAACATCCAGGCGCTTCATCTAGCCGATCTTGGCTGGGAAAAGTGCTACTTCTAGGACTCTTTTCCACTCGACCCCTGCTGTAACCCTGGAGAAAATTTTTAATTTTCAAAGCGAAATCCAAACTTCCAGGCGCTTCATCAGCCGATCTTAGCTGTGGTTAAGTGCTACTTCTTGGAATATTTTCCACTCGACCATGCCACCCTGGAGAAAATTTTTTAAATTTTCAAAACTTAATTACCCAAACATCCAGGCGCTTCATCCAGCCAATCTTGGCTGTGTTAAAAAGTGCTACTTCTTGGTAGCTTTTCCACTCGACCCCTGTAACCCTGGAGAAAATTTTTTAATTTTCAAAGCCTGAATCCAAATATCTAGGCGATTCATCCAGCCGATCTTGGCTGGGTTAAGTGCTACTTCTTGGGCGCTTTTCACTCGACCATGGTAACCCTGGAGAAAAATTTTAAAATTCAAAACTTAATGCCAAACATCCAGGCGCTTCATCTAGCCAATCTTGGCGTGAAAAGTGCTACTTCTTGGACTCTTTTCCATTCAACCCCTGCCACCCTGGAGAAATTTTTAATTTTCAAAGCCTGAGTCCAAATATCCAGGCGCTTCATCCAGTCCCGATCTTGGCTGGGTTAAGTGCTACTTCTTGGGCCCTTTCCACAAGACCATGGTAACCCTGGAGAAAATTTTAGAATTCAAAACTTAATGCCAAACATCCAGGCGCTTCATCTAGCCAATCTTGGCCGTGAAAGGTGCTACTTCTTGGATTCTTTTCCACTCAACCCTGCCACCCTGGAGAAATTTTTTTAATTTTCAAAGCGAAAGTCAAGCGTCCAGGCACTTCATCTAGCTGATCTTGTCTGGGTTAAGTGCACTACTTCTTTGGTTACAGCTTTTCCACTCACTCGTCATGGTAACCCTGGAGAAAATTTTTAAGAATTCAAACTTAATGCCAAACATCCAGGCGCTTCATCTAGCCAATCTTGGCGTGAAAAGGTGCTACTTCTTGGACTCTTTTCCACTCAACCACTGCCACCCTGGAGAAAATTTTTAATTTCAAAACCTAAGACCAGCCATCCAGGCTCTTCATCTAGCCGATCTTGGCTGGAATAAGTTTTGACTTCTTGGACCCTTTTCCACTCGACCATGGTAACCCTGGAGAAAATATTTCGGCACTTTCAAAATCTGAGCCCAAACATCCAGCACGCTTCAGCCAGCCGTCTTGGGCTGGTGAAAGGTGCTACTTCTTGGGCTCTTTCACTCGACCACTTTGCCACCCTGGAGAAAATTTTAAGAATTCAAAACTTAATACCAAACAGCCACAGGCGCTTCATCCAGCCAATCTTGGCTGTGTTAAGGTGCTACTTCTTGGACTCTTTTCCACTCAACCACTGGTATCCTGGAAAATTTTTTAAATTTTCAAAGCGAAAGGCCAAACGTCAGGTGCTTCATCCAGCCGATCTTGGCTGGGAAAGGTGCTACTTCTTGGACAGCTTTTCCCTCAACCCCTGCCACCCTGGAGAAAATTTTTAAGAAATTCAAAACTTAATGCAAACATCCAGGCGCTTCATCTAGCCAATCTTGGCTGGGTTAAGTGCTACTTCTTCAGACCCTTTTCCACTCGACCATGGTAACCCTGAGAGAATTTTTAATGTTTCAAAACCTGAGTCCAGATATCCAGGCACTTCATCCTGCCTATCTTGGCTGGGTTAAAGTGCTACTTCTTTGCGTAGCCTTTCCGCTCGACCATTAGTAATCCTGCAGAAATTTTTAAGAATTCAAAACTTAATGCCAAACATCCAGGCGCTTCATCTGGCCAATCTTGGCCATGAAAGGTGCTACTTCTTGGACTCTTTTCCACTCAAGCACTGCCACCCTGGAGAAAATTTTTAATTTTCAGCGAAAGTCTAGCGTCCAGAGCGCCATCCAGCCGATCTTGGCTGGGTTAAAGTGCTACTTCTTGAACCTTTTCCCTCAACCCTGCCAGCCCTGGAGAAATTTTTAAGAATTCAAAACTTAATGGCAAACGTCATTTAGCTTCATCCTATCCAATCTTGGCAAGTGAAATGCTACTTCTTGGACTATTTTCCACTCAGCCCTGCCACCTGGAGAAAATTTTTAATTTTCAAATGAAAATCAAGCGTCAGGCGTAGCTTCATCCAGCCGATCTTGGCTGGGTTAAGTGCTACTTCTTGGACTGCTTTCCACTCGACCATGGTAACCCTGGTAGAAAATTTTTAAGAATTCAAAACTTAATGCCAAACATCCAGGCGCTTCATCCTAGCCAATCTTGGCGTGAAGGTGCTACTTCTTGGATTCTTATCCACTCAACCCTACCACCCTGGAGAGATTTTTAAATTTTCAATGCGAAAGTCAAGCGTCCAGGCGCTTCATTTTTAATTTTCAAAACCTGAGCACCAGATATCCCGGTAGCTTCATCTGGCCGATCTTGGCTGGTGTTAAGTGCTACTTCTTGGGCCCCTTTTCCACTCGACCACCAGTAACCCTGGAGAAAATTTTTAACAATTCAAAGCTTAAGCACCAAACATCCAGGCGCTTCATCTAGCCAATCTTGGCTGGTGAAAAGTGCTACTTCTTGGACTCTTTTCCACTCAACCATGGCACCCTGGAGAAAAATTTTTTTAATTTCAAAACTTGTGCCAAACATCCAGGCGCTTCATCTAGCCAATCTTGGCCGAATAAGTTTGATTTCTTGAGACAATTTCCTCCTCGACCACTTGCCACCCTGGAGAAATTTTTAAAGCTTTCCAAGCCTGAGTTCAGATATCAAGCGCTTCATCCAGCGATCTTGTCTGGGTTAAGTGCTACTTCTTGTGGGACGCTTTACCACTTTCGACCATAAGTAATCCTGGAGAAAATTTTTAATTTTCAAATCTTAATGCCAGATATCCAGGCGCTTCATCCTAGCCTATCTTGGGTGGGATTAAGTGCTGCACTTCTTGGACTCTTTTCCACTCAACCCCTGCCATCCTGGAGAGAAATTTTTTAATTTTTCAAGCGAAAGCCAAGCGTCCAGGTGCTTCATCAGCGATCTTGTAGCTGTGAAAGGTGCTACTTCTTGGACTCTTTTCCACTCGACCATGCCACCCTGGAGAAAATTTTTTAATTTTCAAAAACCTAAGATCCAGCCATCCAGGCGCTTCATCTAGCCAATCTTGGCGTGAAAGTTTGATTTCTCCAGACAATTTCCTCCTCGACCCCTGTAACCCTGGAGAAATGTTTAGCTTTCAAAGCCTGAGTTCAGATATCTAGGCGCTTCATCCAGCCCGATCTTGTCTGGGTTAAGTGCTACTTCTTGGAAGCCAACTTTACCACTAGACCATGGTAACCCTGGAGAAAATTTTTAAGAATTCAAACTTAATGCCAAACATCCAGCGCTTCATCTAGCCAATCTTGGCGTGAAAAGCGCTACTTCTTGAGACTATTTTCCCTCAACCCCTGCCACCCTGGGAAAAAATTTTAAATTTTCAAAACCTGAGTGCAGATATCTCAGGCGCTTCATCCAGCCGATCTTGGCTGGGTTAAGCGCTACTTCTTGGACCGCTTTCACTCGACCATGTATGGTAACCCGGAGAAAAATTTTTAAATCTTCAAAACCTGAGTCCAAACATCCAGTAAATTCATCCAGCCTATCTTGGCGCTGATTAAGTGCTACTTCTTGAGACTCTTTTCCACTCAACCCCTGTAACCCTGGAGAAATTTTTAAGAATTCAAAACTTGTGCCAAACATCCAGGCGCTTCATCTAACCAATCTTGGCGTGAAAGGTGCTACTTCTTGGACTCTTTTCCATTCAAACCCTGTAACCCTGGAGAAAATTTTTTAATTCAAAACCTAATGCCAAACATCCAGGCGCTTCATCTAGCTAATCTTGGCACGTGAAAAGTGCTACTTCTTGGACTCTTTTCCATTCAACCCCTGCCACCCTGGAGGAAATTTTTTAATTTTCAAAACCTGATCCAGAACATCTAGGCGCTTCATCCAGCCGATCTTGGCTGGAGTTAAGTGCTACTTCTTGGACTCTTTTCCACTCAACCATGGTAACCCTGGAGAAAATTTTTAAGAATTCAAAACTTAATGCCAAACATCCAGGCGCTTCATCTAGCCAATCTTGGCTGTGTTAGGTGCTACTTCTTGGACTCTTTTCCACTCGACACACTGCCACCCTGGAGAAAATTTTTAATTTTCCAAACCTAAGTCCAAACCGATCATCCAGGCGCTTCATCTAGCCCGATCTTGGCACGTGAAAGGTGCTATTTCTTGGAACAGGCGCTTTCCTCCTCCAGCTACCATGAGGTCACCCTGGAGAAATTTTTTTAATTTTCAAAACCTGAGTCAAACGTCTAGGCACTTCATCCAGCCGATCTTGGCTGGGTTAAGTGCTACTTCTTGAATGCTTTTCCACTCGACCATGGTAACCCTGGAGAAAAATTTTGGAATTCAAAACTTAATGCCAAACATCCAGGCGCTTCATCTAGCCAATCTTGGCGTGAAAGGTGCTACTTCTTGGACTCTTTTCCACTCAACCCCTGCCATCCTGGAGAAATTTTTTAATTTTCAAAGCGAAAGTCCAAACGTCCAGGCGCTTCATCCAGCATCGATCTTGGCTGGGTTAAGTGCTACTTCTTGAGCCAGCTTTTTCCACTCAACACTCTGCCACCTGGAGGAAATTTTTAAAATTCAAAACTTAATGCCAAACATCAGGCGCTTCATCTAGCCAATCTTGGCCATGAAAGGTGCTACTTCTTGGACTCTTTTCCATTCAACCCCTGCCACCCTGGAGAAATTTTTAAATTTCAAAACCTGAAAATCCAAACGTCCAGGCGCTTCATCCAGCCGATCTTGGCTGGGTTAAGTGCTACTTCTTCAGACGCTTTTCCACTCGACCATGGTAACCCTGGAGAAAATTTTTTAAGAATTCAAAACTTAATGTCAAACATCCAGGCGCTTCATCTAGCCAATCTTGGCGTGAAAGTGCTACTTCTTGGACTCTTTTCCATTCAACTCCTGGTAACCCTGGAGATCTAAAATCTTTTTTTAATGTTTCAAAACCTGAGTCCAGATATCTAGGCACTTCAGGCATCAGCCGATCTTGGCTGGGTTAAGTGCTACTTCTTAGACGCTTTCCCACTCGACCTTGGTAACCCTGGAGAAATTTTTAAGAATTCAAAACTTAATGCCAAACATACAGGGCGCTTCATCATCAGCCAATCTTGGCAACGTGGAAAGGTGCTACTTCTTGGACTCTTTTCCCTCAACCACTGCCATCCTGGGAAATTTTTTAATTTTCAAAGCGAATCCAAACGTCCAGGCGCTTCATCCAGCCAATCTTGGCTGGGTTAAGTGCTACTTCTTGGACAGACTTTTCCACTCGACCATGGTAACCCTGGTAGAAAATTTTTAAGAATTCAAAACTTAATGCCAAACATCCAGGCGCTTCATCCAGCCAATCTTGGCACGTGAAAGGTGCTACTTCTTGGACTCTTTTCCACTCAACCCCTGCCACCCTGGAGGAAATTTTTATTTTTCAATGAATCCGAAAGTCTTCAAAGCGATCCAGGCGCTGGGTTAATGCTACTTCTTCCAAATTTTTAATTGCCCAATGAATTCAAAACCTGAAGTCCAGAATATCTTCAGGCAGTACATCCAGCCGATCTTGGCTGCGTGAAAGGTGCTACTTCTTGGACTCTCTTTCCACTCTGACCCTGTTAACCCTGGAGAAAATTTTTAATTTTCAAAACTGAATGCCAAACATCCAGGCGGCCTACATCCAGCCGATCTTGGCCAGGTTCAAGGTGCTACTTCTTGGGACGGCAGCTTTTCCACTCGACCATGGTAACCCTGGAAAATTTTTTAATTTTTCAAAAACTTAATGCCAAGCCATCCAGGCGCTTCATCTAGCCAATCTTGGCGTGAAATAGTGCTGACTTCTTCAGACTCTTTTTTCCTCAACCCCTGCCACCCTGGAGAAATTTTTAAGCTTTCAAAACCTGAAATCAAGCGTCCATGCGCTTCATCCAGCCCGATCTTGGCTGGGTTGAGTGCTACTTCTTGGCGGCACTTTCCACGTTCGACCATAGTAACCCTGGAGAAAATTTTTAAGAATTCAAAACTTAATGCCAAACTTTCAGGCGCTTCATCTAGCCAATCTTGGCTGTGAAAAGTGCTACTTCTTGGACTCTTTTCCACTCAAACCCTGCCACCCTGGTGGAAATTTTTAAATTTTCAAAGCGAAGTCTAAGCGTCCTTGGCACTTCATCCAGCCTGTCTTGGCTGGGTTAAGTGCTACTTCTCAGACGCTTTTCCGCTCGACCATGGTAATCCTGAGAAAATTTTTAAGAATTCAAAACTTAATGCCAAACATCCAGGCGCTTCATCTAGCCAATCTTGGCCGTGAAAGGTGCTACTTCTTGGACTCTTTTCCACTCAACCCTGCCACCCTGGAGAAAATTTTTAAATTTCCAAAAGCCTGAATAGCCAGATATCTAGGCGCTTCTTCCAGCCCGATCTTGGCTGGGTTATCGGTAAGTGCTAACTCTTGGGCGCTTTTCCACTTGGACCATGATAACCCTGGAGAAAATTTTTAATTTTCAAAACCTGAGTCCAGATATCTAGGCGCTTCATCCTGCCTATCTTGGCTGGGTTAAGTGCTACTTCTTGGACGCTTTTCCACCTTCGACCATGGTATCCCTGAGAAAATTTTTAAGAATTCAAAACTTAATGCAAACATCCAGGCGCTTCATCTAGCCAATCTTGGCCGTGAAAAGTGCTACTTCTTGGACTCTTTTCCATTCAACCCTGCCACCCTGGAGAAAATTTTTAATTTTCAAAACCTGAAGCCAAGATACCTAGGCACTTCATCCAGCCGATCTTGGCTGGGTTAAGTGCTACTTCTTGACGGCTTTCCACTCGACCATAAGTAACCCTGGAAGAAATTTTTTTAAGAATTCAAAACTTAATGCCAAACATCCAGGCGCTTCATCTAGCCAATCTTGGCCGTGAATAGGTTTGATTTCTCAGACAATTTCCTCCTCAACCATGGTAACCCTGGAGAAAATGTTTAAGCTTTCAAAACCTGAGCCCAAACATCCAGGCACTTCAGCCAGCCGATCTTGGCTGGGTTAAGTGCTACTTCTTTGACGCTTTTCCACTCGACCATGGTAACCCTGGTAGAAAATTTTTAAGAATTCAAAATTAATGCCAAACATCCAGGTGCTTCATCTAGCCAATCTTGGCCGTGAAAGTGCTGCTACTTGGACTCTTTTCCACTCAACCACTGCCACACTGGAGTGAAATTTTTTAATTTTTTCAAAGCGACCAGCCAAACGCCCAGGCGCTTCATCCAGCCGATCTTGGCTGGGTTTAGTGCTACTTCTTGGACGCTTTTCCACTCGACCATGGTAACCTGGTAGAAAATTTTTAAAAATTCAAAACTTAATGCCAAACATCCAGGCGCTTCATCTAGCCAATCTTGGCAGTGAAAGGTGCTACTTCTTGTACTCTTATCCACTCAACCCTTCCACCTGGAGAAATTTTTAATTTTTCAAAACTTAATGCCAAACTCCAGGCGCTTCATCTAGCCAATCTTGGCTGTGAAAAGTGCTACTTGAACTCTTTTTCCATTCAACCCCTGCCACCATGGAAGAAATTTTTAATTTTCAAAACCTGAGTGCAGATATCTAGGCGCTTCATCCAGCTGATCTTGGCTGGAGTTAAGTGCTACTTCTTGGACGCTTTTCCACTCGACCATGGTAACTCCTTTAGAAAATTTTTAAGAATTCAAAACTTAATGCCAAACATCCAGGCGCTTCATCTAGCCAATCTTGGCCGTGATTAAAGTACTACTTCTTGGACTCTTTTCCACTCAACCACTGCCACCCTGGGAGGATTTTTTAATTTTCAAAACGAAAGTCCAAACATCCCGAGCGCCATCTAGCCAATCTTGGCTGGGTTAAGTGCTACTTCTTGGACTCTTTTCCACTCGACCATGGTAAGTCAACCTGGAGAAAATTTTTTAATTTTCAAAACCTGAGTCCAGATATCTAGGCGCTTCATCCTGCCTATCTTGGCTGGGTTAAGTGCTACTTCTTGGGCTGACTTTTCCACTCGACCATGGTAACCCTGGAAAATTTTAAGAATTCAAAACTTAATGCCAAACATCCAGGCGCTTCATCTAGCCAATCTTGGCCGTGAAAAGTGCTACTTCTTGGACTGTTTTCCATTCAACCCCTGCCACTCCTGGAGAGAAATTTTTGAATTTTCAAAACCTGAGTCCAGATATCTAGGCACTTCATCCAGCCTATCTTGGCTGGGTTAAGTGCTACTTCTTGAAAGCTTTTCCACTAGATCATGGTAACCCTGGAGAAATTTTTAAAGAATTCAAAAATTTTATGCCAAACATCCAGACGCTTCATCTAGCCAATCTTGGCCGTGAAAGGTGCTACTTCTTGGACTCTCTTTCCACTCAACCCCAGCTCAACCTGGAGAAATTTTTAAACTCTAAAGCGTAAAATCCAAAACGTCCAGGCACTTCATCACCCTATCTTGGCTGGGTTAAGTGCTACTTCTTGACGCTTTCCACTCACGACCATGGTAACCGTGGAGAAAATTTTTAAGAATTCAAAACTTAATGCCAAACATCCAGGCGCTTCATCTAGCCAATCTTGGCCGTGGAAAGGTGCTACTTCTTGGACTCTTTTCCATTCAACTCCTGCCACCCTGGAGAAATTTTAATTTTCAAACCCTGAGTCCAGATATCAAGGCGCTTCATCCAGCCGATCTTGGCTGGGTTATGCTACTTCTTGACGCTTTTCCACTCTAAACCATGGTAACCCTGGAGAAACTTTTTAAGAATTCAAAACGTAATGCCAAACATACAGGCTACCATGTACCCAATTTTGGCCGTGGGAAAGTGCTACTTCTTGGACTATTTTTCCACTCAACTCCTGACACCCTGGAGAAAATTTTTAAATTTTCAAAACCTGAGTCCAGATATCTAGGTGCTTCATCCAGCCGATCTTGGCTGAAGGTTATGCTACTTCTTGAATGCTTTTCCACTTGACCATGGTAACCCTGGAGAAAATTTTTAAAAATTCAAAACTTAATGCCAAACATCCAGAAGCTTCATCTAGCCAATCTTGGCCGTGGAAAGGTGCTACTTCTTGACTATTTTCCACTCAACCACTGCCACCCTGGAGAAAATTTTTAATTTTCAAAACCTAAGTCCAGCCATCCAGGCGCTTCATCTACTTCGATCTTGGCGGAATAGGTTTGATTTCTCAGACAATTTCACTTTCCTCAACCATGGTAACCCTGGAGAAAATTTTTAAGAATTCAAAACTTAATGCCAAGCATCCAGGTAGCTTCATCTAGCCAATCTTGGCTGTGAAAGGTGCTACTTCTTGGACTCTTTCCACTCAACCACTGCCACTCTGGAGAAATTTTTAAATTTTCAAAGCGAAGGCCAACGTCCAGGCACTTCATCCAGCCGATCTTGGCTGGGTTAGTGCTACTTCTTGGACGCTTTTCCACTGACCATGGTAACCCTGGAGAAAATTTTTAAGAATTCAAAACTTAATGCCAAACATCCAGGAGCTTCATCTAGCCAATCTTGTCCGTGAAAAGTGCTACTTCTTGGACTCTTTTCCATTCAATCCACTGCCACCCTGGTGGAAATTTTTTAATTTTCAAACCTCAAGTCAGCCATCCAGGCACTTCATCTAGCCGATCTTGGCAGGAATAGGTTTGTTTTCTCAGACAATTTCCTCACTCAACCATGGTAACCCTGGAGAAAATGTTTAGCTTTCAAAACTTGAGCCCAAACATCCAGGTTTCTTCAGCCAGCCGATCTTGGCTGGAGTTAAGTGCTACTTCTTGACTCTTTTCCACTCGACCATGGTAACCCTGGTAGAAAATTTTTAAGATTTTAAAACTTGATGCCAAACATCCAGGTGCTTTCATCTAGCCAATCTTGGCCGGAAAAAGTGCTACTTCTTGGACTCTTTTCCACTCAACCACTGCCAACCCTGGAGGAAAATTTTAATTTTCGAAGGGAATGCCAAACATCCAGGCGCTTCATCTAGCTAATCTTGGCGTGAAAAGTGCTACTTCTTAGACTATTTTCCATTTAACCACTGCCACCCTGGTGGAAATTTTTATTTTCAAAACCTGAGTCCAGATACCTAGGCGCTTCATCCAGCCAATCTTGGCTGGGTTAAGTGCTACTTCTTGGACGCTTTTCCACTCGACCATAGTAACCTGGAGAAAATTTTTAAGCTTTCAAAACCTGAGCCCAAACATCCAGGCGCTTCAGCCAGCCCGATCTTGGCTGATTTAAGTGCTACTTCTTGGACGCTTTCCACTCGACCATGGTAACCCTGGAGAAAATTTTTAAGAATTCAAACTTAATGCCAAACATCCAGGCGCTTCATCTAGCCAATCTTGGCCGTGAAAGGTGCTACTTCTTGGACTGTTTTCCACTCAACCCTTGCCACCATGGAAAAGTTTTTAAAATTTCAAACAAAAAACCAAACGTCCGGCGCTTCATCCAGGCGATCTTGGCAGTGTTAAGCGCTACTTCTTGGATCTTTTCCACTCGACCATGGTAACCCTGGAGAAAGTTTTTAAATTTTCAAAACCTGAGTCCAGATATCTAGGCGCTTCATCCAGCCGATCTTGGCTGGGTTAAGTGCTACTTCTTGATGCTTTTCCACTTGACCATGGTAACCCTGAGAAAATTTTTAGAATTCAAAACCTAATGCCAAGCATCCAGGCGCTTCATCTAGCCAATCTTGGCTGTGAAAGGTGCTACTTCTTGACTCTTTTCCACTCAACCACTGCCACTCTGGAGAAATTTTTTAATTTTCAAAGCGAAGGCCAAGCGTCCAGGCACTTCATCCAGCCGATCTTGGCTGGGTTAAGTGCTACTTCTTGGACACTTTTCCACTCGACCATGGTAACCCTGGAGAAAATTTTTAATTTTCAAAACCTGAGTCCAGATATCTAGGCGCTTCATCCTGCCTATCTTGGCTGGGTTAAGTGCTACTTGTTGGACGCTTTTCCACTCGACTCATGGTAACCCTGGAGAAAATTTTTAAGAATTCAAAACTTAATGCCAAACATCCAGGCGCTTCATCTAGCCAATCTTGGTCGTGAAAAGTGCTACTTCTTGGACTGTTTTCCATTCAACTCCTGCCACCCTGGAGGAAATTTTTGAATTTTCAAAACCTGAGTCCAGATATCTAGGCGTTTCATCCAGCCTATCTTGGCTGGGTTAAGTGCTACTTCTTGAAAGCTTTTCCACTAGATCATGGTAACCCTGGAGAAATTTTTAAAGAATTCAAAATTTTATGCCAAACATCCAGGCGCTTCATCTAGCCAATCTTGGCCGTGGAAAGGTGCTACTTCTTGGACTCTTTTCCACTCAACCCCAGTCAACCTGGAGGAAATTTTTAAACTCTCAAAGCGAAAATCCAAACGTCCAGGCGCTTCATCTAGCCAATCTTGGCCGTGAAAGGTGCTACTTCTTGGACTGTTTTCCATTCAACTCCTGCCACCCTGAGAGAAATTTTTATTTTTCAAAACCTAAGTCCAGCCATCCAGGCGCTTCATCTAGCCGATCTTGGCCGGAATAGGGTTTGATTTCTCAGGACAATTTCCACCTCAACCATGGTAACCCTGGAGAAAATTTTTAAGAATTCAAACCTAATGCCAAGCATCCAGGAGCTTCATCTAGCCAATCTTGGCTGTGAAAGGTGCTACTTCTTGGACTCTTTTCCACTCAACCACTGCCACTCTGGAGGAAATTTTTTAATTTTCAAAGCGAAAGGCCAAGCGATCCAGGCACTTCATCCAGCCGATCTTGGCTGGGTTAAGTGCTACTTCTATGGACGCTTTTCCACTCGACCATGGTAACCCTGGAGAAAATTTTAAGAATTCCAAACTTAATGCCGAACATCCAGGGCGCTACCATCTAGCCAATCTTGGCCGTGAAAAGTGCTACTTCTTGGACTCTTTTCCATTCAACCACTGCCACCCTGGAAGAAATTTTTTAATTTTCAAAACCTGAGTCCAGACACCTAGGCACTTCATCCAGCCGATCTTGGCTGGGTTAAGTGCTACTTCTTGGACGCTTTTCCACTCGACCATGGTAACCCTGGAGAAAATTTTTAAGAATTCAAAACTTAATGCCAAACATCCAGGAGCTTCATCTAGCCAATCTTGTCCGTGAAAAGTGCTACTTCTTGGACTATTTTCCATTCAACCACTGCCACCCTGGAGAAATTTTTTAATTTTCAAAACCTAAGTCCAGCCATCCAGGCACTTCATCTAGCCGATCTTGGCCGGAATAGGTTTGTTTTCTCAGACAATTTCCTCCTCAACCATGGTAACCCTGGAGAAAATGTTTAAGCTTTCAAAACTTGAGCCCAAACATCCAGGCTCTTCAGCCAGCACGATCTTGGCTGGAGTTAAAGTGCTACTTCTTGGGCGCTTTTCCACTTTCGACCATGGTAACCCTGGTAGAAAATTTTTAAGAATTTCAAAACTTGATGCCAAACATCCAGGTAGCTTCATCTAGCCAATCTTGGCCGTGAAAGGTGCTACTTCTTGGACTCTTTTCCACTAAACCACTGCCACCCTGGAGAAATTTTTTAATTTTGGCGAAAAGCCAAACGCCCAGGCGCTTCATCTAGCTAATCTTGGCTGTGAAAAGTGCTACTTCTTGAACTCTTTTCCATTCAACCCCTGCCACCCTGGAGGAAATTTTTAATTTTCAAAACCTGAGTCCAGATATCTAAGCGCTTCATCCAGCCGATCTTGGCTGGGTTAAGTGCTACTTCTTGGGCGCTTTTCCACTCGACCATGGTAACCCTGGAGAAAATTTTTAGAATTCAAAACGTAATGCCAAACATCCAGGCGCTTCATCTAGCCAATCTTGGCCGTGAAAAGTGCTACTTCTTAGACTCTTTTCCATTCAACCCCTGCCACCCTGGAGAAATTTTTTATTTTTCAAAACCTGAGTCCAGATACCTAGGCGCTTCATCCAGCCAATCTTGGCTGGGTTAAGTGCTACTTCTTTGGACGCTTTTCCACTCGACCATGGTAACCCTGGAGAAAATTTTTAAGCTTTCAAAACCTGAGCCCAAACATCCAGGCGCTTCAGCCAGCCGATCTTGCTGATTGAAAGTGCTACTTCTTGGACGCTTTTCCACTCGACCATGGTAACCCTGGAGAAAATTTTTAAGAATTCAAAACCTAATGCCAAACATCCAGGCGCTTCATCTAGCCAATCTTGGCCGTGAAAGGTGCTACTTCTTGGACTGTTTCCACTCAACCCTTGCCACCCTGGGAAAATTTTTAAAATTTCAAAGCAAAAAACCAAACGTCCAGGCGCTTCATCCAGGCGATCTTGGCAGTGAAAGCGCTACTTCTTGGATGCTTTTCCACTCGACCATGGTAACCCTGGAGAAAGTTTTTAATTTTCAAACCTTAGTCCAGATATCTGGCGCTTCATCCAGCCGATCTTGGCTGGGTTAAGTGCTACTTCTTGGGCGCTTTTCCACTCGACCATGGTAACCCTGGAGAAAATTTTTAAGAATTCCAAACTTAATGCCGAACATCCAGGCGCTTCATCTAGCCAATCTTGGCGTGAAAAGTGCTACTTCTCGGACTCTTTTCCATTCAACCACTGCCACCCTGGAGAAAATTTTTAATTTTCAAAACCTGAGTCCAGACACCTAGGCGCTTCATCCAGCCGATCTTGGCTGGGTTAAGTGCCTACTTCTTGACGCTTTTCCACTCGACCATGGTAACCCTGGAGAAAATTTTTAAGAATTCAAAACTTGATGCCAAACATCCAGGCGCTTCATCTAGCCATTCTTGGCTGTGAAAGCTGCTACTTCTTGGACTCTTTTCCACTCAACCACTGCCACTCTGGAGAAATTTTTTAATTTTCCAAGCGAAAGTCCAAACGTCCAGGCGCTTCATCCAGCCGATCTTGGCTGGGTTAAGTGCTACTTCTTGGGCGCTTTTCCACTCGACCATGGTAACCCTGGAGAAAATTTTTAAGAATTCAAAACTTAATGCCAAACATCCAGGCGCTTCATCTAGCCAATCTTGGCCGTGAAAGGTGCTACTTCTTGGACTCTTTTCCATTCAACCCTGCCACCCTGGAGGAGAAATTTTTAGTTTTCAAAACCTGAGTCCCGACATCTAGGCGCTTCATCCAGCCGATCTTGGCTGGAGTTAAGTGCTACTTCTTGGACGCTTTTCCACTCGACCATAGTAACCCTGGAGAAAATTTTTAAGAATTCAAAACTTAATGCCAAACATCCAGGCGCTTCATCTAGCCAATCTTGGCGTGAAAGGTGCTACTTCTTGGACTCTTTTCCTCAACAACCACTGCCACTCTGGAGGAAATTTTTAAATTTTCAAAAGCGAAAGTCCAAGCGATCCAGGCGCTTCATCCAGCGATCTTGGCTGGGTTAAAGTGCTACTTCTTGGATGACTTTTCCACTGCGACCATGGTAACCCTAGAGAAAATTTTTAAAATTCAAAACTTAATGCCAAACATCCAGGCGCTTCATCTAGCCAATCTTGGCCGTGAAAGGTGCTACTTCTTGGACTCTTTTCCATTCAACCCCTGCCACCCTGGAGAAATTTTTAGTTTTCAAAACCTGAGTCCCGATATCTAGGCGCTTCATCCAGCCAATCTTGGCTGGATTAGGTTTGATTTCTCAGACAAATTTCCCCTCGACCCTATGGTAACCCTGGAGAAAATTTTTAAGCTTTCAAAACCTGAGCCCAAACATCCAGGCGCTTCAGCCAGCCGATCTTGGCTGATTTCAGTGCTACTTCTTGGACGCTTTTCCACTCGACCATGGTAACCCTGGAGAAAATTTTTAAGAATTCAAAACTTAATGCCAAACATCCAGGCGCTTCATCTAGCCAATCTTGGCCGTGAAAGGTGCTAATTCTTGGACTCTTTCCACCTCAACCACTGCCACTCTGGAGAAAGGTTTTTTTAATTTTCAAAGCTAAAAGGCCAAACATCCAGGCACTTCATCCAGCCGATCTTGGCTGGGTTAAGTGCTACTTCTTGGGCAGCTTTTCCACTCGACCTTGGTAACCCTGGAGAAAATTTTTAAGAATTCAAGCTTAATGCCAAACATCCAGGCGCTTCATCTAGCCAATGATGGCCGTGGAAAGGTGCTACTTCTTGGACTCTTTTCCCTCAACCCTCAGTCAACCTGGAGGAAATTTTTAATTTTCAAGCGAAAGTCCAAGCGTCCAGGCACTTCATCCAGCCGATCTTGGATGGGTTAAGTGCTACTTCTTGGATGCTTTTCCACTCGACCATGGTAACCCTGGAGAAAATTTTAAAATTCAAAACTTAATGCCGAACATCCAGGCGCTTCATCTAGCCAATCTTGTCTGTGAAAGTGCTACTTCTTGGACTCTTTTCCACTCAACCCCTGCCACCCTGGAGAAAAATTTTTAATTTTCAAAACCTGAGTCCAGATACCTAGGCGCTTCATCCAGCCGATCTTGGCTGGGTTAAGTGCTACTTCTTGGATCGCTTTTCCACTCGACCATGGTAACCCTGGAGAAAATTTTTAAGAATTCAAAACTTAATGCCAAGCATCCAGGCGCTTCATCTAGCCAATCTTGGCTGTGAAAGGTGCTACTTCTTGACTCTTTTCCACTCAACCACTGCCACTCTGGAGAAATTTTTAATTTTCAAAAGCGAAAAGGCCAAATGTCCAGGGCACTTCATCCAGCCGATCTTGGCTGGAGTTAAGTGCTACTTCTTGGACGCTTTTCCACTCGACCATGGTAACCCTGGAGAAAATTTTTAAGAATTCAAAACTTAATGCCAAACATCCAGGCGCTTCATCTAGCCAATCTTGGCCGTGAAAGGTGCTACTTCTTGGACTCTTTTCCACTCAACCTCAGTCAACCCTGGAGGAAATATTTAAATTTTCAGCGAAAGTCCAAACGTCCAGGCACTTCATTCAAGCCGAGCTTGGCTGGGTTAATGCTACTTCTTGGACGCTTTTCCACTCGACCATGGTAACCCTGAGAAAATTTTTAAGAATTCAAAACTTGATGCCAAACATCCAGGCGCTTCATCTAGCCATTCTTGGCCGTGAAAGCTGCTACTTCTTGGACTCTTTTCCACTCAACCACTGCCACCCTGGAGGAAATTTTTAATTTTCAAAACCTAAGTCCAGCCATCCAGGCGCTTCATCTAGCCGATCTTGGCGGAATAGGTTTGACTTCTCAGACAATTTTCTCGTTCGACCATGGTAACCCTGGAGAAAATTTTAAGAATTCAAAACTTAGTGCCAAACATCCAGGCGCTTCATCTAGCCAATCTTGGCTGTGAAAGGTGCTACTTCTTGGACTCTTTTCCACTCAACCACTGCCACTCTGGAGGAAATTTTTTAATTTTCAAAGCGAAAGTCCAAACGTCCAGGCGCTTCATCCAGCCGATCTTGGCTGGGTTAAGTGCTACTTCTTGGACGCTTTTCCACTCGACCATGGTAACCTAGAGAAAATTTTTAAGAATTCAAAACTTAATGCCAAACATCCAGGCGCTTCATCTAGCCAATCTTGGCCGTGAAAGGTGCTACTTCTTGGACTCTTTTCCATTCAACCCCTGCCACCCTGGAGAAATTTTTTAGTTTTCAAAACCTGAGTCCCGATATCTAGGCGCTTCATCCAGCCAATCTTGGCTGGATTAAGGTTTGATTTCTCAGACAATTTCCCACTCGACCATGGTAACCCTGGAGAAAATTTTAAGCTTTCAAAACCTGAGCCCAAACATCCAGGCGCTTCAGCCAGCCACGATCTTGGCTGATTTCAGTGCTACTTCTTGGACCTTTTCCACTCGACCATGGTAACCCTGGAGAAAATTTTTAAAATTCAAAACTTAATGCCAAACATCCAGGCGCTTCATCTAGCCAATCTTGGCCGTGAAAGGTGCTAATTCTTGGACTGTTTTCCACTCAACCCTTGCCACCATGGAGAAAAGTTTTAAGAATTCTAAACTTAAAAGTCAAACGTCCAGGCGCTTCATCCAGCCTATCTTGGCGTGAAGGTGCTAAGCCTCTTGACTCTTTTCCACTCAACCACTGCCACTCTGGAGAAATTTTTTAATTTTCAAAGCGAAAGTCCAAGCGTCCAGGCGCTTCATCCAGCCGATCTTGGCTGGGTTAAGTGCTACTTCTTGGACGCTTTTCCACTCGACCATGGTAACCCTAGAGAAAATTTTTAAGAATTCAAAACTTAATGCCAAACATCCAGGCGCTTCATCTAGCCAATCTTGGCCGTGAAAGGTCCTACTTCTTGGCCTCTTTTCCATTCAACCCCTGCCACCCTGGAGAAAATTTTTTGGATTTTCAAAACCTGAGTCCCGATATCTAGGCGCTTCATCCAGCCGATCTTGGCTGGGTTAAGTGCTACTTCTTGGACGCTTTTCCACTCGACCATAGTAACCCTGGAGAAAATTTTTAAGAATTCAAAACTTAATGCCAAACATCCAGGCGCTTCATCTAGCCAATCTTGGCTGTGAAAGGTGCTACTTCTTGGACTCTTTTCCACTCAACCACTGCCACTCTGGAGAAATTTTTTAATTTTCAAAGCGAAAGGCCAAACGTCCAGGCACTTCATCCAGCCGATCTTGGCTGGGTTAAGTGCTACTTCTTGGACGCTTTTCCACTCGACCTTGGTAACCCTGAGAAAATTTTAGAATTCAAAGCTTAATGCCAAACATCCAGGCGCTTCATCTAGCCAATGTTGGCCGTGAAAGGTGCTACTTCTTGGACTCTTTTCCACTCAACCTCAGTCAACCTGGAGAAATTTTTAATTTTCAAAGCGAAAGTCCAAACGTCCAGGCACTTCATCCAGCCGAGCTTGGATGGGTTAAGTGCTACTTCTTGGATGCTTTTCCACTCGACCATGGTAACCCTGGAGAAAATTTTTAAGAATTCAAAACTTAATGCCGAACATCCAGGCGCTTCATCTAGCCAATCTTGTCCGTGAAAGGTGCTACTTCTTGGACTCTTTTCCACTCAACCCCTGCCACCCTGGAAGAAAATTTTTAATTTTCAAAACCTGAGTCCAGATATCTAGGCGCTTCATCCAGCCGATCTTGGCTGGGTTAAGTGCTACTTCTTTGGACGCTTTTCCACTCGACCATGGTAACCCTGGAGAAAATTTTAAGAATTCAAAACTTAATGCCAAACATCCAGGCGCTTCATCTAGCCATTCTTGGCGTGAAAGCTGCTACTTCTTGGACTCTTTTCCACTCAACCACTGCCACTCTGGAGGAATTTTTTAATTTTCAAAGCGAAAGTCCAAACGTCCAGGCGCTTCATCCAGCCGATCTTGGCTGGGTTAAGTGCTACTTCTTGACACTTTTCCACTCGACCATGGTAACCCTGGAGAAAATTTTTAAGAATTCAAAACTTAATGCCAAACATCCAGGCGCTTCATCTAGCCAATCTTGGCCGTGAAAGGTGCTACTTCTTGGACTCTTTTCCATTCAACCCCTGCCACCCTGAGAAAATTTTTTAGTTTTCAAAACCTGAGTCCCGATATCAGGCGCTTCATCCAGCCGATCTTGGCTGGATTAAGTTTGATTTCTCAGACAATTTCCCCGCGACCAGGCGCTTGGTAACCCTGGAGAAAATTTTTAAAGCTTTCAAAACCTGAGCCCAAACATCCAGGCGCTTAAGCCAGCCGATCTTGGCTGATTTCAGTGCTACTTCTTGGACGCTTTTCCACTCGACCATGGTAACCCTGGAGAAAATTTTTAAGAATTCAAAACTTAATGCCAAACATCCAGGCGCTTCATCTAGCCAATCTTGGCCGTGAAAGGTGCTACTTCTTGGACTGTTCTCCACTCAACCATTGCCACCCTGGAAAAATTTTTAAATTTCAAAGCAAAAGTCCAAACGTCCAGGCACTTCATCCAGGCGATCTTGGCAGGGTTAAAGTGCTACTTCTTGGATGCTTTTCCACTCGACCATATGGTAATCCTGGAGAAAGATTTTAAATTTTCAAAATCTGAGTCCAGATATATAGGCGCTTCATCCAGCCTATCTTGGCTGGGTTAAGTGCTACTTCTTGGATGCTTTTCCACTCGACCATGGTAACCCTGGAGAAAATTTTTAAATTTTCAAAACCTGATTCCAGATATCTAGGCGCTTCATCCTGCCTATCTTTGGTGGGTTAAGTGCTACTTCTTGGACGCTTTCCACTCGACAATGGTAACCCTGGAGAAAATTTTTAAGAATTCAAATTTAATGCCAAACATCCAGGCGCTTCATCTAACCAATCTTGGCCGTGAAAGGTGCTAATTCTTGGACTCTTTTCCATTCAACCCCTGCCACCCTGGAGAAATTTTTTAATTTTCAAAACCGAAAGTCCAGCCATCCAGGCGCTTCATCCAGCCGATCTTGGCCGGAATAGGTTTGATTTCTTGACAATTTCTCCTCAACCATGGTAACCCTGGAGAAAATTTTTAAGAATTCAAAACTTAATGCCAAGCATCCAGGCGCTTCATCTAGCCAATCTTGGCTGTGAAAGGTGCTACTTCTTGGACTCTTTTCCACTCAACCACTGCCACTCTGGAGAAATTTTTTAAAATTTTCAAAGCGAAAGCCAACGTCCAGGCACTTCATCCAGCCGATCTTGGCTGGGTTAAGTGCTACTTCTTGGACGCTTTTCCACTCTCGACCATGGTAACCCTGGAGAAAATTTTTAAGAATTCAAAATTAATGCCAAACATCCAGGCGCTTCATCTAGCCAATCTTGGCCGTGAAAGCTGCTACTTCTTGGACTCTTTTCCATTCAACCCCTGCCACCCTGGAGAAATTTTTTAGTTTTCAAAACCTGTGTCCCGATATCCTGGCGCTTCATCCAGCCGATCTTGGCCGGATTAGGTTTGATTTCTCAGACAATTTCCCCTCGACCATGGTAACCCTGGAGAAAATTTTAAGCTTTCAAAACCTGAGCCCAAACATCCAGGCGCTTCAGCCAGCCGATCTTGGCTGATTTAAGTGCTACTTCTTGGGCGCTTTTCCACTCGACCATTGTAACCCTGGAGAAAATTTTTAAGAATTCAAAATTAATGCCAAACATCCAGGCGCTTCATCTAGCCATTCTTGGCCGTGAAAGCTGCTACTTCTTGGACTCTTTTCCACTCAACCACTGCCACTCTGGAGGAAATTTTTTAATTTTCAAAGCGAAAGTCCAAACGTCCAGGCGCTTCATCCAGCCGATCTTGGCTGGGTTAAGTGCTACTTCTTGGACGCTTTTCCACTCGACCATGGTAACCCTAGAGAAAATTTTTAAGAATTCAAAACTTAATGCCAAACATCCAGGTGCTTCATCTAGCCAATCTTGGCGTGAAAGGTGCTACTTCTTGGACTGTTTTCCACTCAACCCTTGCCTACATGGAAAAAGTTTTAAAATTTTCAAAGCGAAAGTCCAAACGTCCAGGCACTTCATCAAGCCGAGCTTGGCTGGGTTAAGTGCTACTTCTTGACGCTTTTCCACTCGACTATGGTAACCCTGGAGAAAATTTTTAAGAATTCAAAACTTGATGCCAAACATCCAGGCGCTTCATCTAGCCATTCTTGGCCGTGAAAGCTGCTACTTCTTGGACTCTTTTCACTCAACCACTGCCACTCTGGAGGAATTTTTAATTTTCAAAGCGAAAGTCCAAACGTCCAGGCGCTTCATCCAGCCGATCTTGGCTGGGTTAGTGCTACTTCTTGGACGCTTTTCCACTCGACCATGGTAACCCTAGAGAAAATTTTTAAGAATTCAAAACTTAATGCCAAACATCCAGGCGCTTCATCTAGCCAATCTTGGCCGTGAAAGGTGCTACTTCTTGGACTCTTTTCCATTCCAACCCCTGCCACCCTGGAGAAATTTTTAGTTTTCAAAACCTGAGTCCGATATCTAGGTGCTTCATCCAGCCGATCTTGGCCGGATTAGGTTTGATTTCTCAGACAATTTCCCCCTCGACCCTTGGTAACCCTGGAGAAAATTTTTAAGCTTTCAAAACCTGAGCCCAAACATCCAGGTGCTTCAGCCAGCCGATCTTGGCTGATTTCAGTGCTATTTCTTGGACGCTTTTCCACTCGACCATGGTAACCCTGGAGAAAATTTTTAAGAATTCAAAACTTAATGCCAAACATCCAGGCGCTTCATCTAGCCAATCTTGGCCGTGAAAGGTGCTACTTCTTGGACTGTTTTCCACTCAACCCTTGCCACCATGGAAAAAGTTTTTAAAATTTCAAAGCAAAAGTCCAAACGTCCAGGCACTTCATCCAGGCGATCTTGGCAGGGTTAAGCGCTACTTCTTGGATGCTTTTCCACTCGACCATGGTAATCCTGGAGAAAGTTTTTAAATTTTCAAAACCTGAGTCCAGATATATAGGCGCTTCATCCAGCCTATCTTGGCTGGAGTTAAGCGCTACTTCTTGGATGCTTTTCCACTCGACCATGGTAACCCTGGAGAAAATTTTTAAATTTTCAAAACCTGAGTCCAGATATCTAGGCGCTTCATCCTGCCTATCTTGGGTGGGTTAAGTGCTACTTCTTGGGCGCTTTTCCACTCGACAATGGTAACCCTGAAGAAATTTTTAAGAATTCAAAATTTAATGCCAAACATCCAGGCGCTTCATCTAACCAATCTTGGCGTGAAAGGTGCTAATTCTTGGACTCTTTTCCATTCAATCCCTGCCACCATGGAGGAAATTTTTTAATTTTCAAAACCTGAGTCCAGATATCTTGACGCTTCATCCAGCCGATCTTGGCTGGGTTAAGTGCTACTTCTTGGGCGAGCTTTTCCACTCGACCATGGTAACCCTGGAGAAAATTTTTAAGAATTCAAAACTTAATGCCAAGCATCCAGGCGCTTCATCTAGCCAATCTTGGCTGTGAAAGGTGCTACTTCTTGGACTCTTTTCCACTCAACCACTGCCACTCTGGAGCAAAATTTTTTAATTTTCAAAGCGAAAGCCAAACGTCCAGGCACTTCATCCAGCCGATCTTGGCTGGGTTAAGTGCTACTTCTTGGGCGCTTTTCCACTCGACCTTGGTAACCCTGGAGAAAATTTTTAAGAATTCAAAACTTAATGCCAAACATCCAGGCGCTTCATCTAGCCAATCTTGGCCGTGAAAGGTGCTACTTCTTGGACTCTTTTCCACTCAACCTCAGTCAACCTGGAGGAAAATTTTTAATTTTCAAAGCGAAAGTCAAGCGTCCAGGCACTTCATCCAGCCAAGCTTGGCTGGGTTAAGTGCTACTTCTTGGGCGCTTTTCCACTCGACCATGGTAACCCTGGAGAAAATTTTTAAGAATTCCAAACTTAATGCCGAACATCCAGGCGCTTCATCTAGCCAATCTTGGCCGTGAAAGGTGCTACTTCTTGGACTCTTTTCCATTCAACTCCTGCCTCCTGGAGAAATTTTTAATTTTCAAAACCTGAGTCCAGACACCTAGGCACTTCATCCAGCCGATCTTGGCTGGGTTAAGTGCTACTTCTTGACGCCTTTCCACTCTACCATGGTAACCCTGGAAAAATTTTTAAGAATTCAAAATTTAATGCCAAACATCCAGGCGCTTCATCTAGCCAATCTTGGCCGTGAAAAGTGCTACTTCTTGGACTTTTCCATTCAACCCCTGCCACCATGGAGGAAATTTTTTAATTTTCAAAACCAGAGTCCAGATATCTAGGCGCTTCATCCAGCCGATCTTGGTTGGAATAGGTTTGATTTCTCAGACAATTTCCTCCTCAACCATGGTAACCCTTGAAAATTTTTAGAATTCAAAACTTAATGCCAAACATCCAGGCGCTTCATCTATCCAATCTTGGCCGTGAAAGGTGCTACTTCTTGGACTCTTTTCCATTCAACCCCTGCCACCCTGGAGAAATTTTTTTAATTTTCAAAGCGAAAGTCCAAACGTCCAGGCACTTCATCCAGCCGAGCTTGGCTGGGTTAAGTGCTACTTCTTAGACGCTTTTCCACTCGACCATGGTAACCCTGGAGAAAATTTTTAGAATTCAAAACTTAATGCCAAACATCCAGGCGCTTCATCTAGCCAATCTTGGCCGTGAAAGGTGCTACTTCTTGGACTCTTTTCCATTCAACCCCTGCCACCCTGGAGAAACTTTTTAGTTTTCAAAACCTGAGTCCCAATATCCAGGCGCTTCATCCAGCCGATCTTGGCGGATTAGGTTTGATTTCTCAGACAATTTCCCCTCGACCCTTGGTAACCCTGGAGAAAATGTTTAAGCTTTCAATACCTGAGCCCAAACATCCAGGCGCTTCAGCCAGCCGATCTTGGCTGATTTAAGTGCTACTTCTTGGACGCTTTTCCACTAAACCATGGTAACCCTGGAGAAAATTTTTAAGAATTCAAAACTTAATGCCAAACATCCAGGCGCTTCATCTAGCCAATCTTGGCGTGAAAGGTGCTACTTCTTGGACTCTTTTCCATTCAACCCTTGCCACCATGGAAAAAGTTTTAAATTTTCAAAGCAAAGTCCAAGCGTCCAGGCGCTTCATCCAGGCGATCTTGGCTGGGTTAAGTGCTACTTCTTGAGATGCTTTTCCACTCGACCATGGTAACCCTGGAGAAAATTTTTAAGAATTCAAAACTTAATGCCAAACATCCAGGCGCTTCATCTAGCCAATCTTGGCGTGAAAGGTGCTACTTCTTGGACTCTTTTCCATTCAACCCCTGCCACCCTGGAGGAAATTTTTAATTTTCAAAAGCTGAGTCCAGATATCAGGCGCTTCATCCAACTGATCTAGGCTGGGTTAAGTGCTGCTTCTTGGGCGCTTTTCCACTCGACCATGGTAACCCTGAGAAAACTTTTAAGAATTCAAAACTTAATGCCAAACATCCAGGCGCTTCATCTAGCCAATCTTGGCCGTGAAAGGTGCTACTTCTTGGATTCTTATCCACTCAACCCCTGCCACCCTGGAGGAAATTTTTAAATTTTCAAAGCGAAAGTCCAAACGTCCAGGCGCTTCATGCAGCCAATCTTGGCTGGGTTAAGTGCTACTTCTTGGACGCTTTTCCACTCAACCCCTGCCACCCTGGAGAAATTTTTAAGAATTCAAAACTTAATGCCAAACATCCAGGCGCTTCATCTAGCCAATCTTGGCCATGAAAGGTGCTACTTCTTGGACTCTTTTCCATTCAACCCCTGCCACCCTGGAGAAATTTTTTTATTTTCAAAACCTGAGTCCAGATATCAGGCGCTTCATCCAGCCTATCTTGGGTGGGTTAAGTGCTACTTCTTGGACGCTTTTCCACTCGACCATGGTAACCCTGGAGAAAGTTTTTAAGAATTCAAAACTTAATGCCAAGCATCCAGGCGCTTTCATCTAGCCAATCTTGGCCGTGAAAGGTGCTACTTCTTGGACTCTTTTCCACTCAACCAGTGCCACTCTGGAAGAAATTTTTAATTTTCAAAGCTAAAGGCCAAACGTCCAAGCTTCATCCAGCCGATCTTGGCTGGGTTAAGTGCTACTTCTTGGACGCTTTTCCACTCGACCATGGTAACCCTGGAGAAAATTTTTAAGAATTCCAAACTTAATGGCAAACATCAGGCGCTTCATCTAGCCAATCTTGGCCGTGAAAGGTGCTACTTCTTGGACTCTTTTCCACTCAACCCCTGTCAACCTGGAGGAAAATTTTTAAATTTCAAAGCGAAAAGTCCAAACATCCAGGCACTTCCTCCAGCCGATCTTGGCTTGGTTAAGTGCTACTTCTTGGACTTTTCCACTCCGACCATGGTAACCCTGGAGAAAATTTTTAAGAATTCAAAACTTAATGCCAAACATTCAGGCGCTTCATCTAGCCGATCTTGGCTGGAATAGGTTTGATTTCTCAGACAATTTCCTCCTCGACCATGGTAACCCTGGAGAAAATGTTTAAGCTTTCAAAACCTGAGCCCAAACATCCAGGCGCTTCAGCCAGCCATTCTTGGCCGTGAAAGCTGCTACTTCTTGGACTCTTTTCCAGTCAACCACTGCCACTCTGGAGGAAATTTTTAAATTTTCAAAGCAAAAGTCCAAACGTCCAGGCGCTTCATCCAGCCGATCTTGGCTGGGTTAAAGTGCTACTTCTTCAGACGCTTTTCCACTCGACCATGGTAACCCTGGAGAAAATTTTTAAGAATTCAAAACTTAATGCCAAACATCCAGGCGCTTCATCTAGCCAATCTTGGCCATGAAAGGTGCTACTTCTTGGACTCTTTTCCACTCAACCCCAGCCAACCTGGAGGAAATTTTTAAATTTTCAAAGCGAAAGTCCAAACGTCCAGGCGCTTCATCCAGCTGATCTTGGCTGGGTTAAGTGCTACTTCTTGGGCGCTTTTCCACTCGACCATGGTAACCCTGGAGAAAATTTTTAAGAATTCAAAACTTAATCCCAAACATCCAGCGCTTCATCTAGCCAATCTTGGCGTGAAAGGTGCTACTTCTTGGACTCTTATCCACTCAACCCCTGCCACCCTGGAGGAAATTTTTAAATTTTCAAAAGCGAAAGTCCAAACGTCCAGGCGCTTCATGCAGCCAATCTTGGCTGGGTTAAGTGCTACTTCTTGGACGCTTTTCCACTCAACCCCTGCCATCCTGGAGAAAATTTTTAAGAATTCAAAACTTAATGCCAAACATCCAGGCGCTTCATCTAGCCAATCTTGGCCGTGAAAGGTGCTACTTCTTGGACTCTTTTCTATACAACCCCTGCCACCCTGGAGGAAATTTTTTAATTTTCAAAGTGAAAGTCCAAACGTCCAGGCGCTTCATCCAGCCGATCTTGGCTGGGTTAAGTGCTACTTCCTGGACGCTTTTCCACTCGACCATGGTAACCCTGGAGAAAATTTTTAAGAATTCAAAACTTGATGCCAAACATCCAGGCGCTTCATCTAGCCATTCTTGGCCGTGAAAGGTGCTAATTCTTGGACTTTTTCCATTCAACCCCTGCCACCATGGAGGAAATTTTTTAATTTTCAATACCTGAGTCCAGATATCTAGGCGCTTCATCCAGCCGATCTTGGCTGAGTTAAGTGCTATTTCTTGGATGCTTTTCCACTCGACCATGGTAACCCTGGAGAAAATTTTTAAATTTTCAAAACCTGAGTTCAGATATCTAGGCGCTTCATCCAGCCTATCCTGGGTGGGTTAAGTGCTACTCCTTGGACGCTTTTCCACTCGACAATGGTAACCCTGGAGAAAATTTTTAAGAATCCAAAATTTAATGCCAAACATCCAGGCGCTTCAACTAGCCAATCTTGGCCGTGAAAGGTGCTACTTCTTGGATGCTTATCCACTCAACCCCTGCCACCCTGGAGGAAATGTTTAAATTTTCAAAGCGAAAGGCCAAACGTCCAGGCACTTCATCCAGCCGATCTTGGCTGGGTTAAGTGCTACTTCTTGGACGCTTTTCCACTCGACCATGGTAACCCTGAGAAAATTTTTAAGAATTCCAAAACTTATTGGCAAACATCGAGGCGCTTCATCTAGCCAATCTTGGCCGTGAAAGGTGCTACTTCTTGGACTCTTTTCCACTCAACCCCTGTCAACCTGGAGGAAATTTTTTAATTTTCAAAGCGAAAGTCCAAACATCCAGGCACTTCCTCCAGCCGATCTTGGCTGGGTTAAGTGCTACTTCTTGGACGCTTTTCCACTCGACCATGGTAACCCTGGAGAAAATTTTTAAGAATTCAAAACTTAATGCCAAACATTCAGGCGCTTCATCTAGCCGATCTTGGCGGAATAGGTTTGATTTCTCAGACAATTTCCTCCTCGACCATGGTAACCCTGGAGAAAATGTTTAAGCTTTCAAAACCTGAGCCCAAACATCCAGGCGCTTCAGCCAGCCGATCTTGGCTGGGTTAAGTGCTACTTCTTGGACGCTTTTCCACTCGACTATGGTAACCCTGGAGAAAATTTTTAAGAATTCAAAACTTGATGCCAAACATCCAGGCGCTTCATCTAGCCATTCTTGGCCGTGAAAGCTGCTACTTCTTGGACTCTTTTCCAGTCAACCACTGCCACTCTGGAGGAAATTTTTAAATTTTTAAAGCGAAAGTCCAAACGTCCAGGCGCTTCATCAGCCGATCTTGGCTGGGTTAAGTGCTACTTCTTGGACGCTTTTCCACTCGACCATGGTAACCTGGAGAAAATTGTTAAGAATTCAAAACTTAATGCCAAACATCCAGGCGCTTCATCTAGCCAATCTTGGCCGTGAAAGGTGCTACTTCTTGGACTCTTTTCCATTCAACCCCTGCCACCCTGGAGGAAATTTTTTAGTTTTCAAAACCTGAGTCCCGATATCTAGGCGCTTCATCCAGCCAATCTTGGACGGATTAGGTTTGATTTCTCAGACAATTTCCCCCTCGACCCTTGGTAACCCTGGAGAAAATTTTTAAGCTTTCAAAACCTGAGCCCAAACATCCAGGCGCTTCAGCCAGCCGATCTTGGCTGATTTCAGTGCTACTTCTTGGACGCTTTTCCACTCGACCATGGTAACCCTGGAGAAAATTTTTAAGAATTCAAAACTTAATGCCAAACATCCAGGCGCTTCATCTAGCCAATCTTGGCCGTGAAAGGTGCTACTTCTTGGACTGTTTTCCACTCAACCCTTGCCACCATGGAAAAAGTTTTTAAAATTTCAAAGCAAAAGTCCAAACGTCCAGGCGCTTCATCCAGCCTATCTTGTCTGGGTTAAAGCGCCACCTCTATGCTTTTCCACTCGACCATGGTAACCCTGGAGAAAATTTTTAAATTTTCAAAACCTGAGTCCAGATATCTAGGCGCTTCATCCTGCCTATCTTGGGTGGGTTAAGTGCTACTTCTTGGACGCTTTTCCACTCGACAATGGTAACCCTGGAGAAAATTTTTAAGAATTCAAAACTTAATGCCAAACATCCAGGCGCTTCATCTAACCAATCTTGGCCGTGAAAGGTGCTAATTCTTGGACTCTTTTCCATTCAATCCCTGCCACCATGGAGGAAATTTTTTAATTTTCAAAACCTGATTCCAGATATGTAGGCGCTTCATCCAGCCGATCTTGGCTGGGTTAAGTGCTACTTCTTGGGACGCTTTTCCACTCGACCATGGTAACCCTTGAGAAAATTCCCTTTTTAAGAATTCAAAACTTAATGCCAAACATCCAGGCGCTTCATCTAGCCAATCTTGGCTGTGAATGGTGCTACTTCTTGGACTCTTTTCCACTCAACCACTGCCACTCTGGAGGAAATTTTTTAATTTTCAAAGCCTAAAGGCCAAACGTCCAGGCACTTCATCCAGCCGATCTTGGCTGGGTTAAGTGCTACTTCTTGAACGCTTTTCCACTCGACCATGGTAACCCTGGAGAAAATTTTTAAGAATTCAAAACTTAATGCCAAACATCCAGGCGCTTCATCTAGCCAATCTTGGCGTGAAAGGTGCTACTTCTTGGACTCTTTTCCACTCAACCTCAGTCAACCTGGAGGAAATATTTAAATTTTCAAAGCGAAAGTCCAAACGTCCAGGCACTTCATCAAGCTGAGCTTGGCTGGGTTAAGTGCTACTTCTTGGGCGCTTTTCCACTCGACCATGGTAACCCTGGAGAAAATTTTTAAGAATTCAAAACTTAATGCCAAACATCCAGGCGCTTCATCTAGCCAATCTTGGCGTGAAAGGTGCTACTTCTTGGACTCTTTTCCATTCAACCCCTGCCACCCTGGAGAAATTTTTTAGTTTTCAAAACCTGAGTCCCGATATCTAGGCGCTTCATCCAGCCGATCTTGGCTGGGTTAAGTGCTACTTCTTCAGACGCTTTTCCACTTCGACCATAGTAACCCTGGAGAAAATTTTTAAGAATTCAAAACTTAATGCCAAGCATCCAGGCGCTTCATCTAGCCAATCTTGGCTGTGAAAGGTGCTACTTCTTGGACTCTTTTCCACTCAACCACTGCCACTCTGGAGGAAATTTTTTAATTTTCAAAGCGAGCCAAGCGTCCAGGCACTTCATCCAGCCGATCTTGGCTGGGTTAAGTGCTACTTCTTGGGAGCTTTTCCACTCGACCTTGGTAACCCTGGAGAAAATTTTTAAGAATTCAAAGCTTAATGCCAAACATCCAGGCGCTTCATCTAGCCAATGTTGGCCGTGAAAGGTGCTACTTCTTGGACTCTTTTCCACTCAACCTCAGTCAACCTGGAGAAATTTTTAATTTTCAAAGCGAAAGTCCAAACATATAGGCACTTCATCCAGCCGAGCTTGGATGGGTTAAGTGCTACTTCTTGGACTTTTCCACTCGACCATGGTAACCCTGGAAAAATTTTTAAGAATTCAAAACTTAATGCCAAACATCCAGGCGCTTCATCTAGCCAATCTTGTCCGTGAAAGGTGCTACTTCTTGGACTCTTTTCCCTGACCAACCCCTGCCACCCTGGAGAAAAATTTTTAATTTTCAAAACCTGAGTCCAGATATCTAGGCGCTTCATCCAGCCGATCTTGGCTGGGTTAAGTGCTACTTCTTGGACGCTTTTCCACTCGACCATGGTAACCCTTGAGAAAATTTTAAGAATTCAAAACTTAATGCCAAGCATCCAGGCGCTTCATCTAGCCAATCTTGGCTGTGAAAGGTGCTACTTCTTGGACTCTTTTCCACTCAACCACTGCCACTCTGGAGGAAATTTTTTAATTTTCAAAAGCCGAAAGTCCAAGCGTCCAGGCACTTCTTCAGCCGAGCTTGGCTGGGTTAAGTGCTACTTCTTGGACGCTTTTCCACTCGACTATGGTAACCCTGGAGAAAATTTTTAAGAATTCAAAACTTGATGCCAAACATCCAGGCGCTTCATCTAGCCATTCTTGGCCGTGAAAGCTGCTACTTCTTGGACTCTTTTCCACTCAACCACTGCCACCCTGGAGAAATTTTTTAATTTTCAAAACCTAAGTCCAGCCATCCAGGCGCTTCATCTAGCCGATCTTGGCTGGAATAGGTTTGATTTCCCAGACAATTTCTCGTTAACCATGGTAACCCTGGAGAAAATCTTTAAGAATTCAAAACTTAGTGCCAAACATCCAGGCGCTTCATCTAGCCAATCTTGGCTGTGAAAGGTGCTACTTCTTGGACTCTTTTCCACTCAACCACTGCCACCCTGGAGAAATTTTTAATTTTCAAAGCGAAGGCCAAAGCGTCCAGGCACTTCATCCAGCTGATCTTGGCTGGGTTAAGTGCTACTTCTTGGACGCTTTTCCACTCGACCATGGTAACCCTGGAGAAAATTTTTAAGAATTCAAAACTTAATGCCAAACATCCAGGAGCTTCATCTAGCCAATCTTGTCCGTGAAAAGTGCTACTTCTTGGACTATTTTCCATTCAACCCCTGCCACCCTGGAGGAAATTTTTAATTTTCAAAACCTAAGTCCAGCCATCCAGGCACTTCATCTAGCCGATCTTGGCTGGAATAGGTTTGTTTTCTCAGACAATTTCCTCCTCAACCATGGTAACCCTGGAGAAAATGTTTAAGCTTTCAAAACTTGAGCCCAAACATCCAGGCTCTTCATCTAGCCAATCTTGGCTGGGTTAAGTGCTACTTCTTGGACTCTTTCCACTCGACCATGGTACCCTGGTAGAAAATTTTTAAAATTTAAAACTTGATGCCAAACATCCAGGTGCTTCATCTAGCCAATCTTGGCGTGAAAGGTGCTACTTCTTGGACTCTTTTCCACTCAACCACTGCCACCCTGAGAGAAATTTTTAATTTTCAAGGCTTAAAGCCAAACATCCAGGCGCTTCATCTAGCTAATCTTGGCGTGAAAAGTGCTACTTCTTGAACTCTTTTCCATTCAACCCCTGCCACCCTGGAAGAAATTTTTAATTTTCAAAACCTGAGTCCAGATATCAGGCGCTTCATCCAGCCGATCTTGGCTGGGTTAAGTGCTACTTCTTGGACGCTTTTCCACTCGACCATGGTAACCCTGGAGAAACCTTTTAAGAATTCAAAACGTAATGCCAAACATCCAGGCGCTTCATCTAGCCAATCTTGGCCGTGAAAAGTGCTACTTCTTAGACTCTTTTCCATTCAACCCCCTGCCACCCTGGAGGAAATTTTTATTTTTCAAAACCTGAGTCCAGATACCCAAGCGCTTCATCCAGCCAATCTTGGCTGGGTTAAGTGCTACTTCTTGGGCGCTTTTCCACTCGACCATGGTAACCCTGGAGAAAATTTTTAAGCTTTCAAAACCTGAGCCCAAACATCCAGGCGCTTCAGCCAGCCGATCTTGGCTGATTTAAGTGCTACTTCTTGGGACGCTTTTCCACTCGACCATGGTAACCCTGGAGAAAATTTTTAAGAATTCAAAACTTAATGCCAAACATCCAGGCGCTTCATCTAGCCAATCTTGGCGGTCAAATAGGTGTGAAAGGTGCTACTTCTTGGACTGTTTTCCACTCAACCCTTGCCACCATGGAAAAATGGTTTTTAAAATTTCAAAGCAAAAAACCAAACGTCCAGGCGCTTCATCCAGGCGATCTTGGCAGTGTTAGCGCTACTTCTTGGATGCTTTTCCACTCGACCATGGTAACCCTGGAGAAAGTTTTTAAATTTTCAAAACCTGAGTCCAGATATCCAGGCGCTTCATCCAGCCGATCTTGGCTGGGTTAAGTGCTACTTCTTGGGACGCTTTTCCACTCGACCATGGTAACCCTGGAGAAAATTTTTAAGAATTCCAAACTTAATGCCGATCATCCAGGCGCTTCATCTAGCCAATCTTGGCCGTGAAAAGTGCTACTTCTTGGACTCTTTTCCATTCAACCACTGCCACCCTGGAGAAATTTTTAAATTTTCAAAACCTGAGTCCAGACACCTAGGCACTTCATCCAGCCGATCTTGGCTGGGTTAAGTGCTACTTCTTGAACGCTTTTCCACTCGACCATGGTAACCCTGGAGAAAATTTTTAAGAATTCAAAACTTGATGCCAAACATCCAGGCGCTTCATCTAGCCATTCTTGGCTGTGAAAGCTGCTACTTCTTGGACTCTTTTCCACTCAACCACTGCCACTCTGGAGAAATTTTTTTAATTTTCAAAGCGAAAGTCCAAACGTCCAGGCACTTCATCCAGCCGATCTTGGCTGGGTTAAGTGCTACTTCTTGGGCGCTTTTCCACTCGACCATGGTAACCTAGAGAAAATTTTTAAGAATTCAAAACTTAATGCCAAACATCCAGGCGCTTCATCTAGCCAATCTTGGCCGTGAAAGGTGCTACTTCTTGGACTCTTTTCCATTCAACCCCTGCCACCCTGGAGAAATTTTTAGTTTTCAAAACCTGAGTCCCGATATCTAGGCGCTTCATCCAGCCGATCTTGGCTGGTTTAAGTGCTACTTCTTGAGACGCTTTTCCACTCGACCATAGTAACCCTGGAGAAAATTTTTAAGAATTCAAAACTTAATGCCAAGCATCCAGGCGCTTCATCTAGCCAATCTTGGCTGTGAAAGGTGCTACTTCTTGGACTCTTTTCCACTCAACCACTGCCACTCTGGAGAAATTTTTTTAATTTTCAAAGCGAAAGTCAAAGCGTCAGGCGCTTCATCCAGCCGATCTTGGCTGGGTTAAGTGCTACTTCTTGGGCGCTTTTCCACTCGACCATGGTAACCCTAGAGAAAATTTTTAAGAATTCAAAACTTAATGCCAAACATCCAGGCGCTTCATCTAGCCAATCTTGGGCGTGAAAGGTGCTACTTCTTGGACTCTTTTCCATTCAACCCCTGCCACCCTGGAGAAATTTTTTAGTTTTCAAAACCTGAGTCCGATATCTAGGCGCTTCATCCAGCCAATCTTGTCCGGATTAAGTTTGATTTCTCAGACAATTTCCCCCTCGACCATGGTAACCCTGGAGAAAATTTTTAAGCTTTCAAAACCTGAGCCCAAACATCCAGGCGCTTCAGCCAGCCGATCTTGGCTGATTTCAGTGCTACTTCTTGGACGCTTTTCCACTCGACCATGGTAACCCTGGAGAAAATTTTTAAGAATTCAAAAATTAATGCCAAACATCCAGGCGCTTCATCTAGCCAATCTTGGCGTGAAAGGTGCTAATTCTTGGACTGTTTTCCACTCAACCCTTGCCACCATGGAAAAAGTTTTTAAAATTTTAAAGCAAAAAGTCCAAACGTCCAGGCGCTTCATCAGCCTATCTTGGCTGGGTTAAGCGCTACTTCTTGGATGCTTTTCCACTCAACCACTGCCACTCTGGAGGAAATTTTTTAATTTTCAAGCGAAAGTCCAAGCGTCCAGGCGCTTCATCCAGCCGATCTTGGCTGGGTTAAGTGCTACTTCTTGGGCGCTTTTCCACTCGACCATGGTAACCCTAGAAAAATTTTAAGAATTCAAAACTTAATGCCAAACATCCAGGCGCTTCATCTAGCCAATCTTGGCCGTGAAAGGTGCTACTTCTTGGACTCTTTTCCATTCAACCCCTGCCACCCTGGAGAAATTTTTTAGTTTTCAAAACCTGAGTCCCGATATCTAGGCGCTTCATCCAGCCAATCTTGGCCGGATTAGGTTTGATTTCTCAGACAATTTCCCTCGACCCTTGGTAACCCTGGAGAAGAAATTTTTAAGCTTTCAAAACCTGAGCCCAAACATCCAGGCGCATCAGCCAGCCGATCTTGGCTGATTTCAGTGCTACTTCTTGGGCGCTTTTCCACTCGACCATGGTAACCCTGGAGAAAATTTTTAAGAATTCAAAACTTAATGCCAAACATCCAGGCGCTTCATCTAGCCAATCTTGGCCGTGAAAGGTGCTAATTCTTGGACTCTTTTCCACTCAACCACTGCCACTCTGGAGGAAATTTTTTTAATTTTCAAAGCGAAAGGCCAAATGTCCAGGCACTTCATCCAGCCGATCTTGGCTGGGTTAAGTGCTACTTCTTGGACGCTTTTCCACTCGACCTTGGTAACCCTGGAGAAAAATTTTAAGAATTCAAAGCTTAATGCCAAACATCCAGGCGCTTCATCTAGCCAATGATGGCCGTGAAAGGTGCTACTTCTTGGACTCTTTTCCACTCAACCTCCAGTCAACCTGGAGGAAATTTTTTAATTTTCAAAGCGAAAGTCCAAACGTCCAGGCACTTCATCCAGCCGAGCTTGGATGGGTTAAGTGCTACTTCTTGGATGCTTTTCCACTCGACCATGGTAACCCTGGAGAAAATTTTTAAGAATTCCAAACTTAATGCCGAACATCCAGGCGCTTCATCTAGCCAATCTTGTCCGTGAAAGGTACTACTTCTTGGACTCTTTTCCCTCAACCCCTGCCACCCTGGAGAAATTTTTTAACTTTCAAACCTGAGTCCAGATACCTAGGCGCTTCATCCAGCCGATCTTGGCTGGGTTAAGTGCTACTTCTTGGACGCTTTTCCACTCGACCATGGTAACCCTGGAGAAAATTTTTAAGAATTCAAAACTTAATGCCAAGCATCCAGGCGCTTCATCTAGCCAATCTTGGCTGTGAAAGGTGCTACTTCTTGGACTCTTTTCCACTCAACCACTGCCACTCTGGAGAAATTTTTTAATTTTTCAAGCGAAAGGCCAAATGTCAGGCACTTCATCCAGCCGATCTTGGCTGGGTTAAGTGCTACTTCTTGGACGCTTTTCCACTCGACCATGGTAACCCTGGAGAAAATTTTTAAGAATTCAAAACTTAATGCCAAACATCCAGGCGCTTCATCTAGCCAATCTTGGCGTGAAAGGTGCTACTTCTTGGACTCTTTTCCACTCAACCTCAGTCAACCTGGAGGAAATATTTAATTTTCAAAGCGAAAGTCCAAGCGTCCAGGCACTTCTTCAAGCCGAGCTTGGCTGGGTTAAGTGCTACTTCTTGGACGCTTTTCCACTCGACTATGGTAACCCTGGAGAAAATTTTTAGAATTCAAAACTTGATGCCAAACATCCAGGCGCTTCATCTAGCCATTCTTGGCCGTGAAAGCTGCTACTTCTTGGACTCTTTTCCACTCAACCACTGCCACCCTGGAGAAATTTTTTAATTTTCAAAACCTAAGTCCAGCCATCCAGGCGCTTCATCTAGCCGATCTTGGCTGGAATAAGTTTGATTTCTCAGGACAATTTCCTCGTTAACCATGGTAACCCTGGAGAAAATCTTTAAGAATTCAAAACTTAGTGCCAAGCATCCAGGCGCTTCATCTAGCCAATCTTGGCTGTGAAAGGTGCTACTTCTTGGACTCTTTTCCACTCAACCACTGCCACTCTGGAGAAATTTTTTAATTTCAAAGCGAAGAGTCCAAACGTCCAGGCGCTTCATCCAGCCGATCTTGGCTGGGTTAAGTGCTACTTCTTGGGACGCTTTTCCACTCGACCATGGTAACCCTGGAGAAAATTTTTAAGAATTCAAAACTTAATGCCAAACATCCAGGCGCTTCATCTAGCCAATCTTGGCCGTGAAAGGTGCTACTTCTTGGACTCTTTTCCATTCAACCCCTGCCACCCTGGAGAAATTTTTTCATTTTCAAAACCTGAGTCCCGATATCAGGCGCTTCATCCAGCCAATCTTGGCTGGATTAGGTTTGATTTCTCAGACAATTTCCCCTCGACCCTATGGTAACCCTGGAGAAAATTTTAAGCTTTTCAAAACCTGAGCCCAAACATCCAGGCGCTTCAGCCAGCCGATCTTGGCTGATTTCAGTGCTACTTCTTGGACGCTTTTCCACTCGACCATGGTAACCCTGGAGAAAATTTTTAAGAATTCAAAACTTAATGCCAAACATCCAGGCGCTTCATCTAGCCAATCTTGGCCGTGAAAGGTGCTAATTCTTGGACTGCTTTTCCACTCGACCCTTGCCACCATGGAAAAAGTTTTAAAATTTTTAAAGCAAAAGTCCAAACGTCCAGGCGCTTCATCCAGCCTATCTTGGCTGGGAAAGCGCTACTTCTTGGACTCTTTCCACTCAACCACTGCCACTCTGGAGGAAATTTTTTAATTTTCAAAGCGAAAGTCCAAACGTCCAGGCGCTTCATCCAGCCGATCTTGGCTGGGTTAAGTGCTACTTCTTGGGCGCTTTTCCACTCGACCATGGTAACCCTGGAGAAAATTTTTAAGAATTCAAAACTTAATGCCAAACATCCAGGCGCTTCATCTCGCCAATCTTGGCCTTGAAAGGTCCTACTTCTTGGACTCTTTTCCATTCAAACCCTGCCACCCTGGAGAAATTTTTAAGTTTCAAAACCTGAGTCCCGATATCCAGGCGCTTCATCCAGCCGATCTTGGCTGGGTTAAGTGCTACTTCTTGGGCGGCTTTTCCACTCGACCATAGTAACCCTGGAGAAAATTTTTAAGAATTCAAAACTTAATGCCAAGCATCCAGGCGCTTCATCTAGCCAATCTTGGCTGTGAAGGTGCTACTTCTTGGACTCTTTTCCACTCAACCACTGCCACTCTGGAGGAAATTTTTTAATTTTCAAAGCGAAAAGGCCAAACGTCCAGGCACTTCATCCAGCCCGATCTTGGCTGGGTTAAGTGCTTTACTTCTTGGACGCTTTTCCACTCAACCCCCTGCCACCCTGGAGGAAATTTTTAAGAATTCAAAACTTAATGCCAAACATCCAGGCGCTTCATCTAGCCAATCTTGGCCGTGAAAGGTGCTACTTCTTGGACTCTTTTCCACTCAACCACTGCCACCCTGGAAGAATTTTTTTCATTTTCAAAGCGAAAGTCCAAGCGTCCAGGCGCTTCATCCAGCCGATCTTGGCTGGGTTAAGTGCTACTTCTTGGGACGCTTTTCCACTCGACCATGGTAACCCTGGAGAAAATTTTTAAGAATTCCAAACTTAATGGCAAACATCCAGGCGCTTCATCTAGCCAATCTTGGCCGTGAAAGGTGCTACTTCTTGGACTCTTTTCCACTCAACCCCTGTCAACCTGGAGGAAATTTTTAATTTTCAAAGCGAAAGTCAAACATCCAGGCACTTCCTCCAGCCGATCTTGGCTGGGTTAAGTGCTACTTCTTGGATGCTTTTCCACTCGACCATGGTAACCCTGGAGAAAATTTATAAGAATTCAAAACTTAATGCCAAACATTCAGGCGCTTCATCTAGCCGATCTTGGCAGGAATAGGTTTGATTTCTCAGACAATTTCCTCCTCGACCATGGTAACCCTGGAGAAAATGTTTAAGCTTTCAAAACCTGAGCCCAAACATCAGGCGCTTCAGCCAGCCATTCTTGGCCGTGAAAGCTGCTACTTCTTGGACTCTTTTCCAGTCAACCACTGCCACTCTGGAGGAAATTTTTAAATTTTTAAAGCAAAAGTCCAAACGTCCAGGCGCTTCATCCAGCCGATCTTGGCTGGGTTAAAGCGCTACTTCTTGGACGCTTTTCCACTCGACCATGGTAACCCTGGAGAAAATTTTTTAGAATTCAAAACTTAATGCCAAACATCCAGGCGCTTCATCTAGCCAATCTTGGCCATGAAAGGTGCTACTTCTTGGACTCTTTTCCACTCCAACCCCAGTCAACCTGGAGAAATTTTTAATTTTCAAAGCGAAAGTCCAAGCGTCCAGGCGCTTCATCCAGCCGATCTTGGCTGGGTTAAGTGCTACTTCTTGGACGCTTTTCCACTCAACCCCTGCCACCCTGAGAAAAATTTTTAAGAATTCAAAACTTAATGCCAAACATCCAGGCGCTTCATCTAGCCAATCTTGGCGTGAAAGGTGCTACTTCTTGGATTCTTATCCACTCAACCCCTGCCACCCTGGAGAAATGTTTAAATTTTCAAAGTGAAAGTCCAAACGTCCAGGCGCTTCAGCCACCCAATCTTGGCTGGGTTAAGTGCTGCTTCTTGGACAGCTTTTCCACTCAACCCCTGCCACCCTGGAGAAATTTTTTAAAATTCAAAACTTAATGCCAAACATCCAGGCGCTTCATCTAGCCAATCTTGGCCGTGAAAGGTGCTACTTCTTGGACTCTTTTCCATACAACCCCTGCCACCCTGAAGGAAATTTTTTTAATTTTCAAAGCAAAAGTCCAAACATCCAGGCGCTTCATCCAGCCGATCTTGGCTGGGTTAAGTGCTACTTCTTGGACGCTTTCCACTCGACTATGGTAACCCTGGAGAAAATCTTTAAAATTCAAAACTTGATGCCAAACATCCAGGCGCTTCATCTAGCCATTCTTGGCCGTGAAAGCTGCTACTTCTTGGACTCTTTTCCACTCAACCACTGCCACCCTGGAGGAAATTTTTTAATTTTCAAGCGAAAGTCCAAGCGTCCAGGCGCTTCATCCAGCCTATCTTGGCTGGGTTAAGTGCTACTCTTTGGGCGCTTTTCCACTCGACAATGGTAACCCTGGAGAAAATTTTTAAGAATCCAAAATTTAATGCCAAACATCCAGGCGCTTCATCTAGCCAATCTTGGCCGTGAAAGGTGCTAATTCTTGGAATTTTTTCCATTCAACCCCTGCCACCATGGAGGAAATTTTTTAATTTTCAAAACCTGAGTCCAGTTATCTAGGCGCTTCATCCAGCCGTTCTTGGCTGGGTTAAGTGCTACTTCTTGGACGCTTTTCCACTCGACCATGGTAACCCTGGAGAAAATTTTTAAGAATTCAAAACTTGATGCCAAACATCCAGGCACTTCATCTAGCCATTCTTGGCCGTGAAAGCTGCTACTTCTTGGACTCTTTTCCACTCAACCACTGCCACTCTGGAGGAAATTTTTAAATTTTCAAAGCCAGAGTCCAAACGTCCAGGCGCTTCATCCAGCCCATCTTGGCAGTGTTAAGCGCTACTTCTTGGACGCTTTTCCACTCGACCATGGTAACCCTGGAGAAAATTTTTAAGAATTCAAAACTTAATGCCAAACATCCAGGCGCTTCATCTAGCCAATCTTGGCCGTGAAAGGTGCTACTTCTTAGACTCTTTTCCACTCAACCCCTACCACCCTGGAGAAAATTTTTAAATTTTCAAAACCTGAGTCCAGATATCTAGGCGCTTCATGCAGCCGATCTTGGCTGAGTTAATTGCTATTTCTTGGATGCTTTTCCACTCGACCATGGTAACCCTGGAGAAAAATTTTAAATTTTCAAAACCTGAGTCCAGATATCTAGGCGCTTCATCCAGCCTATCTTGGGTGGGTTAAGTGCTACTCCTTGGACGCTTTTCCACTC
The DNA here is from genome assembly GCF_018831695.1 of Puntigrus tetrazona. Taxonomy (NCBI): domain Eukaryota; kingdom Metazoa; phylum Chordata; class Actinopteri; order Cypriniformes; family Cyprinidae; genus Puntigrus; species Puntigrus tetrazona. The sequence goes on along the minus strand of NW_025048744.1, from coordinate 13,572 downwards.
GACAATGGTAACCCTGGAGAAAAATTTTAAGAATCTAAAATTTAATGCCAAACATCCAGGCGCTTCATCTAGCCAATCTTGGCCGTGAAAGCTGCTACTTCTTGGACTCTTTTCCACTCAACCACTGCCACTCTGGAGGAAATTTTTAAATTTTCAAAGCCAAAGTCCAAACGTCCAGGCGCTTCATCCAGCCCATCTTGGCAGTGTTAAGCGCTACTTCTTGGACGCTTTTCCACTCGACCATGGTAACCCTGGAGAAAATTTTTAAGAATTCAAAACTTAATGCCAAACATCCAGGCGCTTCATCTAGCCAATCTTGGCCGTGAAAGGTGCTACTTCTTGGACTCTTTTCCACTCAACCCCTACCACCCTGGAGAAAATTTTTAAATTTTCAAAACCTGAGTCCAGATATCTAGGCGCTTCATGCAGCCGATCTTGGCTGAGTTAATTGCTATTTCTTGGATGCTTTTCCACTCGACCATGGTAACCCTGGAGAAAATTTTTAAATTTTCAAAACCTGAGCCCAAACATCCAGGCGCTTCAGCCAGCCGATCTTGGCCGTGAAAGGTGCTACTTCTTGGACTCTTTTCCACTCAACCACTGCCACCCTGGAAGAATTTTTTTAATTTTCAAAGCGAAAGTCCAAACATCCAAGCACTTCATCCAGCCGTTCTTGGCTGGGTTAAGTGCCACTTCTTGGACACTTTTCCACTCGACCATGGTAACCCTGAAGAAAATTTTTAAGTATTCAAAACTTAATGCCAAACATCCAGGTGCTTCATCTAGCCAATCTTGGCCGGAATAGGTTTGATTTCTCAGACAATTTCCCCCTCGACCATGGTAACCCTAGAGAAAATGTTCAAGCTTTCAAAACCTGAGCCCAAACATCCAGTCGCTTCATCCAGCCGATCTTGGATGGGTTAAGTGCTACTTCTTGGACGCTTTTCCACTCGACCATGGTAACCCTGGAGAAAAGTTTTAAGAATTCAAAACTTAATGCCAAACATCCAGGCGCTTCATCTAGCCAATCTTGGCCGTGAAAGGTGCTACTTCTTGGACTCTTTTCCACTCAACACCAATCAACCTGGAGGAAATTTTTAAATTTTCAAAGCGAAAGTCCAAACGTCCAGGCACTTCATCACCCGATCATGGCTGGGTTAAGTGATACTTCTTGGACGCTTTTCCACTCGACAATGGTAACCCTGGAGAAAATTTTTAAGAATTCAAAATTTAATGCCAAACATCCAGGCGCTTCATCTAGCCAATCTTGGCCGTGAAAGGTGCTAATTCTTGGACTCTTTTCCATTCAACCCCTGCCACCATGGAGGAAATTTTTTTAATTTTCAAAACCTGAGTCCAGATATCTAGGCGCTTCATCCAGCCGATCTTGGCTGGGTTAAGTGCTACTTCTTGAGGCAGCTTTTCCACTCGACCATGGTAACCCTGAGAAAATTTTTAAGAATTCAAAACTTAATGCCAAACATCCAGGCGCTTCATCTAGCCAATCTTGGCCGTGAAAGGTGCTACTTCTTGGACTCTTTTCCACTCAACCACTGCCACCCTGGAGAAAATTTTTAAATTTTCAAGCGAAAACCAATCGTCCAGACTCTTCATCCAGCCAATCTTGGCTGGTTTAAGTGCTACTTCTTGGACGCTTTTCTACTCGACCATGGTAACCCTAGAGAAATTTTTAAGAATTCAAAACTTAATGCCAAACATCCAGGCGCTTCATCTAGCCAATCTTGGCCGTGAAAGGTGCTACTTCTTGGACTCTTTCCATTCAACCCCTGCCACTCTGGAGAAATTTTTTTAATTTTCAAAGCGAAAGTCCAAACGTCCAGGCGCTTCATGCAGCCAATCTTGGCTGGTTTAAGTGCAACTTCTTGGACGTTTTTCCACTCAACCCCTGCCACCCTGGAGGAAATTTTTAAGAATTCAAAACTTAATGCCAAACATCCAGGCGCTTCATCTAGCCAATCTTGGCCGTGAAAGGTGCTACTTCTTGGACTCTTTTCCATACAACCCCTGCCACCCTGGAGGAAATTTTTTAATTTTCAAAGCGAAAAGTCAAACATTCAGGCACTTAATCCAGCCGATCTTGGCTGGGTTAAGTGCTACTTCTTGGACGCTTTTCCACTCGACCATGGTAACCCTAGAGAAAATTTTTAAGAATTCAAAACTTAATGCCAAACATCCAGGCGCTTCATCTAGCCAATCTTGGCCGTGAAAGGTGCTACTTCTTGGACTCTTTTCCATTCAACCCTTGCCACCATGGAAAAAGTTTTTAAAATTTCAAAGCAAAAGTCCAAACGTCCAGGCACTTCATCACCCGATCTTGGCTGGGTTAAGTGATACTTCTTGGACGCTTTTCCACTCGACAATGGTAACCCTGGAGAAAATTTTTAAGAATTCAAAATTTAATGCCAAACATCCAGGCGCTTCATCTAGCCAATCTTGGCCGTGAAAGGTGCTACTTCTTGGACTCTTTTCCATTCAACCCCTGCCACCATGGAGGAATGTTTTTAATTTTCAAAACCTGAGTCCAGATATCTAGGCGCTTCATCCAGCCGATCTTGGCTGGGTTAAGTGCTATTTCTTGGACGCTTTTCCACTCGACCATGGTAACCCTGGAGAAAATTTTTAAGAATTCAAAACTTAAAGCCAAACATCCAGGCGCTTCATCTAGCCAATCTTGGCCGTGAAAGGTGCTACTTCTTGGACTCTTTTCCACTCAACCACTGCCACCCTGGAGAAAATTTTTAAATTTTCAAAGCGAAAGGCCAATCGTCCAGACGCTTCATCCAGCCAATCTTGGCTGGGTTAAGTGCTACTTCTTGGACGCTTTTCCACTTGACCATGGTAACCCTGGAGAAAAGTTTTAAGAATTCAAAACTTAATGCCAAACATCCAGGCGCTTCATCTAGCCAATCTTGGCCATGAAAGGTACTACTTCTTGGACTCTTTTCCATTCAACCCCTGCCACCCTGGAGGAAACTTTTTAATTTTCAAAACCTGAGTCCAGATATCTAGGCGCTTCATCCAGCCGATCTTGGCTGGGTTAAGTGCTACTTCTTGGACCCTTTTCCACTCGACCATGGTAACCCTGGAGAAAATTTTTAAGAATTCAAAACTTAATGCCAAGCATCCAGACGCTTTATCTAGCCAATCTTGGCTGTGAAAGGTGCTACTTCTTGGACTCTTTTCCACTAAACCAGTGCCACTCTGGAGGAAATTTTTTAATTTTCAAAGCGAAAGTCCAAACGTCCAGGCACTTCATCCAGCCGATCTTGGCTGGGTTAAGTGCTACTTCTTGGACGCTTTTCCACTCGACCATGGTAACCCTGAAGAAAACTTTTAAGTATTCAAAACTTAATGCCAAACATCCAGGCGCTTCATCTAGCCGATCTTGGCCGGAAAAGGTTTGATTTCTCAGACACATTTATCCTCGACCATGGTAACCCTGGAGAAAACGTTTAAGCTTTCAAAACCTGAGCCCAAACATCCAGAAGCTTCATCCTGCCGATCTTGGCTGGGTTAAGTGCTACTTCTTGGACGCTTTTCCACTCGACCATGGTAACCATGGAGAAAATTTTTAAGAATTCAAAACTTGATGCCAAACATCCAGGCGCTTCATCTAGCCATTCTTGGCCGTGAAAGGTGCTACTTCTTGGACTCTTTTCCACTCAACACCAATCAACCTGGAGGAAATTTTTAAATTTTCAAAGCGAAAGTCCAAACGTCCAGGCACTTCATTACCCGATCTTGGCTGGGTTAAGTGATACTTCTTGGACGCTTTTCCACTCGACAATGGTAACCCTGGAGAAAATTTTTAAGAATTCAAAATTTAATGCCAAACATCCAGGCGCTTCATCTAGCCAATCTTGGCCGTGAAAGGTGCTAATTCTTGGACTCTTTTCCATTCAACCCCTGCCACCATGGAGGAAATTTTTTAATTTTCAAAACCTGAGTCCAGACATCTAGGCGCTTCGTCCAACTGATCTAGGCTGGGTTAAGTGCTACTTCTTGGATGCTTTTCCGCTCGACCATGGTAACCCTTTAGAAAATTTTTAAGAATTCAAAACTTAATGCCAAAAATCCAGGCGCTTCATCTAGCCAATCTTGGCCGTGAAAGGTGCACCTCTTGGACTCTTTTCCACTCAACCACTGCCACCCTGGAAGAATTTTTTTTAATTTTCAAACCGAAAAACCAAGCGTCCAGCGCTTCATCCAGCCGTTCTTCGCTGGGTTAAGTGCTACTTCTTTGAAACTTTTCCACTCGACCATGGTAACCCTGAAGAAATTTTTTAAGAATTCAAAACTTAATGCCAAACATCCAGGCGCTTCATCTAGCCAATCTTGGCCGTGAAAGGTGCTACTTCTTGGACTCTTTTCCACTCAACCACTGCCACCCTAGAGAATTTTTTTTAATTTTCAAAACCTAAGTCCAGCCATCCAGATGCTTCATCTAGCCGATCTAGGCCGGAATAGGTTTGATTTCTCTGACAATTTCCCACTCGACCATGGTAACCCTGGAGAAAATGTTTAAGCTTTCAAAACCTGAACCCAAACATCCAGGCGCTTCATCCAGCCGATCTTGGCTGGGTTAAGTGCTACTTCTTGGACGCTTTTCCACTCGACCATGGTAACCCTGGAGAAAAGTTTTAAGAATTCAACAATTAATGCCAAACATCCAGGCGCTTCATCTAGCCAATCGTGGCCATGAAAGGTGCTACTTCTTGGACTCTTTTCCACTCAACCAGTGCCACTCTGGAGGAAATTTTTTAATTTTCAAAAGCGAAGGCCAAACGTCCAGGCACTTCATCCAGCCGATCTTGGCTGGGTTAAGTGCTACTTCTTGGACGCTTTTCCACTCGACCATGGTAACCCTGGAGAAAATTTTTAAGAATTCCAAACTTAATGGCAAACATCGAGGCGCTTCATCTAGCCAATCTTGGCCGTGAAAGGTGCTACTTCTTGGACTCTTTTCCACTCAACCCCAGTCAACCTGGAGGAAATTTTTTAATTTTCAAAGCGAAAGTCCAAACATCCAGGCACTTCCCCAGCCGATCTTGGCTGGGTTAAGTGCTACTTCTTGGACGCTTTTCCACTCGACCATGGTAACCCTGGAGAAAATTTTTAAGAATTCAAAACTTAATGCCAAACATTCAGGCGCTTCATCTAGCCGATCGTGGCGGAGAAAGGTTTGATTTCTCAGACAATTTCCTCCTCGACCATGGTAACCCTGGGAGAAAATTTTTAGCTTTCAAAACCTGAGCCCAAACATCCAGGCGCTTCATTCTTGGCCAGCCGATCTTGGCTGGGTTAAGTGCTACTTCTTGGGACGCTTTTCCACTCTACCATGGTAACCCTGGAGAAAAATTTTAAGAATTCAAAACTTAATGCCAAACATCCAGGCGCTTCATCTAGCCAATCTTGGCCGTGAAAGGTGCTACTTCTTGGATTCTTATCCACTCAACCCCTGCCACCCTGGAGAAATTTTTTAAATTTTCAAAGCGAAAGTCCAAACGTCCAGGCGCTTCATCCAGCCGATCTTGGCTGGTTAAGTTAAGCTTTTGCTACTTCCTGGGAAAAATTTTTTCCAAAACTTGATGCCAAACATCCATGCGCTTCATCTAGCCATTCTGGAGAAAATGGACTTTTCCAAGAATTCAAAACTCTGATGCCAAACATCCACGCGCTTCATCCAGCCAATCTTGGCCGTGAAAGGTGCTACTTCTTGGATGCCTTTCCACTCGACCATGGTAACCCTGGAGAAAATTTTTAAATTTTCAAAACCTGAGTCCAGATATCTAGGCGCTTCATCCAGCCTATCTTGGGTGGGTTAAGTGCTACTCCTTGGACGCTTTTCCACTCGACAATTTTAACCCTGGAGAAAATTTTTAAGAATCCAAAAATTAATGCCAAACATCCAGGCGCTTCATCTAGCCAATCTTGGCCATGAAAGGTGCTAATTCTTGGACTTTTTTTCATTCAACCCCTGCCACCATGGAGGAAATTTTTAATTTTCAAAACCTGAGTCCAGATATCTAGGCGCTTCATCCAGCCGATTTTGGCTGGGTTAAGTGCTACTTCTTGGGACGCTTTTCCACTCGACCATGGTAACCCTGGAGAAAATTTTTAGAATTCAAAACTTAATGCCAAACATCCAGGCGCTTCATCTAGCCAATCTTGGCCGTGAAAGGTACTACTTCTTGGACTCTTTCCACTCAACCACTGCCACCCTAGAAATTTTTTTAATTTTCAAAACCTAAGTCCAGCCATCCAGGTGCTTCATCTAGCCAATCTTGGCCGTGAAAGGTGCTACTTCTTGGATTCTTATCCACTCAAGCCCTGCCACCCTGGAGGAAATGTTTAAATTTTCAAAGCGAAAGTCCAAACGTCCAGGCGCTTCATGCACCCAATCTTGGCTGGGTTAAGTGCTGCTTCTTGGACGCTTTTCCATTTGACCATGGTAACCCTAGAGAAAATTTTTAAGAATTCAAAACTTAATGCCAAACATCCAGGCGCTTCATCTAGCCAATCTTGGCCGTGAAAGGTGCTACTTCTTGGACTCTTTTCCATTCAACCCCTGCCACCCTGGAGGAAACTTTTTAGTTTTCAAAACCTGAGTTCCAATATCTAGGCGCTTCATCCAGCCGATCTTGGCCGGATTAGGTTTGATTTCTGAGACAATTTCCCCCTCGACCCTTGGTAACCCTGGAGAAAATGTTTAAGCTTTCAAAACCTGAGCCCAAACATCCAGGCGCTTCAGCCAGCCGATCTTGGCTGATTTAAGTGCTACTTCTTGGACGCTTTTCCACTCGACCATGGTAACCCTGGAGAAAATTTTTAAGAATTCAAAACTTAATGCCAAACATCCAGGCGCTTCATCTAGCCAATCTTGGCCGTGAAAGGTGCTACTTCTTGGACTGTTTTCCACTCAACCCTTGCCACCATGGAAAAAGTTTTTAAAATTTCAAAGCAAAAAGTCCAAGCGTCCAGGCGCTTCATCCACCCGATCTTGGCTGGGTTAAGTGCTGCTTCTTGAGACTTTTCCACTCGACCATGGTAACCCTGGAGAAAATTTTTAAAATTCAAAACTTAAGGCCAAACATCCAGGCGCTTCATCTAGCCAATCTTGGCCGTGAAAGGTGCTACTTCTTGGACTATTTTCCACTCAACCCCTGCCACCCTGGAGAAAATTTTTAAATTTTCAAAACCTGAGTCCAGATATCTAGGCGCTTCATCCAGCCGATCTTGGCTGGGTTAAGTGCTACTTCTTGGATGCTTTTCCATTCAACCCCTGCCACCATGGAGGAAATTTTTTTAATTTTCAAAACCTGAGTGCAGATATCTAGGCGCTTCATCCAGCTGATCTTGGCTGGGTTAAGTGCTACTTCTTGGACGCTTTTCCACTCGACAATGGTAACCCTGAAGAAAATTTTTAAGAATTCAAAATTTAATGCCAGACATCCAGGCGCTTCATCTAGCCAATCTTGGCCGTGAAAGGTGCTAATTCTTGGACTCTTTTCCATTCAACCCCTGCCACCATGGAGGAAATTTTTTAATTTTCAAAACCCTAGTCCAGATATCTAGGCGCTTCATCCAGCCGATCTTGGCTGGGTTAAGTGCTACTTCTTGGACGCTTTTCCACTCAACCCCTGCCACCCTGGAGAAAATTTTTAAGAATTCAAAACTTAATGCCAAACATCCAGGCGCTTCATCTAGCCAATCTTGGCCGTGAAAAGTGCTACTTCTTGGACTCTTTTCCATACAACCCCTGCTACCCTGGAGGAAATTTTTTAATTTTCAAAGCGAAAGTCCAAACGTCCAGGCGCTTCATCCAGCCGATCTTGGCAGTGTTAAGCGTTACTTCTTGGATGCTTTTCCACTCGACCATGGTAACCCTGGAGAAAATTTTTAAGAATTCAAAACCTAATGCCAAACATCCAGGCGCTTCATCCAGCCAATCTTGGCGTGAAAAGTGCTACTTCTTGGACTCTTTTCCACTCACCATGGTGCCACCCTTGAGAAAATTTTTAATTTTCAAAACCTGAGTCCAGATATCCTAGGCGCTTCATCCAGCCTATCTTGGCTGGGTTAAGTGCTACTTCTTGACGCTTTTCCACTCGACAATGGTAACCCTGGAGAAAATTTTTAAGAATTCAAAATTTAATGCCAAACATCCAGGTGCTTCATCTAGCCAATCTTGGCTGTGAAAGGTGCTAATTCTTGGACTCTTTTCCACTCAACCCCTGCCACCCTGGAGAAATTTTTTTAATTTTCAAAGCGAAGGCCAAGCGTCCAGGCACTTCATCCAGCCGATCTTGGCTGGGTTAAGTGCTACTTCTTGGACGCTTTTCCACTCGACCATGGTAACCCTGGAGAAAATTTTTAAGAATTCAAAACTTAATGCCAAACATCCAGGCGCTTCATCTAGCCAATCTTGGCCGTGAAATGTGCTACTTCTTGGACTCTTTTCCATTCAACCCCTGCCTCCCTGGAGGAAATTTTTTAATTTTCAAAACCTGAGTCCAGACACCTAGGCACTTCATCCAGCCGATCTTGGCTGGGTTAAGTGCTACTTCTTAGACGCTTTTCCACTCGACCATGGTAACCCTGGAGAAAATTTTTAAGAACTCAAAACTTAATGCCAAACATCCAGGCGCTTCATCTAGCCAATCTTGGCCGTGAAAAGTGCTATTTCTTGGACTCTTTTCCATACAACCCCTGCTACCCTGGAGGAAATTTTTTAATTTTCAAAGCGAAAGTCCAAACGTCCAGGCGCTTCATCCAGCCGATCTTGGCAGTGTTAAGCGCTACTTCTTGGATGCTTTTCAACTCGACCATGGTAACCCTGGAGAAAGTTTTTAAAATTTTAAAACCTGAGTCCAGATATATAGGCGCTTCATCCAGCCTATCTTGGCTGGGTTAAGCACTACTTCTTGGATGCTTTTCCACTCGACCATGGTAACCCTGGAGAAAATTTTTAAATTTTCAAAACATGAGTCCAGATATCTAGGCTCTTCATCCAGCCTATCTTGGGTGGGTTAAGTGCTACTTCTTGGACGCTTTTCCACTCGACAATGGTAACCCTGGAGAAAATTTTTAAGAATTCAAAATTTAATGCCAAGCATCCAGGTGCTTCATCTAGCCAATCTTGGCTGTGAAAGGTGCTAATTCTTGGACTCTTTTCCACTCAACCACTGCCACTCTGGAGGAAATTTTTTTAATTTTCAAAGCGAAAGGCCAAACGTCCAGGCACTTCATCCAGCCGATCTTGGCTGGGTTAAGTGCTACTTCTTGGACGCTTTTCCACTCGACCTTGGTAACCCTGGAGAAAATTTTTAAGAATTCCAAACTTAATGCCGAACATCCAGGCGCTTCATCTAGCCAATCTTGGCTGTGAAATGTGCTACTTCTTGGACTCTTTTCCATTCAACCCCTGCCTCCTGGAGGAAATTTTTAATTTTCAAAACCTGAGTCCAGACGTCCTAGGCGCTTCATCCAGCCGATCTTGGCTGGGTTAAGTGCTACTTCTTGGACGCTTTTCCACTCGACCATGGTAACCCTGGAGAAAATTTTTAAGAATTCAAAACTTAATGCCAAACATCCAGGCGCTTCATCTAGCCAATCTTGGCCGTGAAATGTGCTACTTCTTGGACTCTTTTCCATTCAACCCCTGCCTCCCTGGAGAAATTTTAAATTTTCAAAACCTGAGTCCCGATATCTAGGCGCTTCATCCAGCCGATCTTGGCCAGGTTTGATTTCTCAGACAATTTTCCTCGATTGGTAACCCTGGAGAAAATTTTTAAGCTTTCAAAACCTGAGCTTAAACATCCAGGCGCTTCAGCCAGCCGATCTTGGCTGATTTAAGTGCTACTTCTTGGACGCTTTTCCACTCGACCATTGTAACCCTGAAGAAAATTTTTAAGAATTCAAAACTTAATGCCAAACATCCAGGCGCTTCATCTAGCCAATCTTGGCCGTGAAAGGTGCTAATTCTTGGACTCTTTTCCATTCAACCCCTGCCACCATGTAGGAAATTTTTTAATTTTCAAAACCTGAGTCCAGATATCTAGGCGCTTCATCCAGCAGATCTTGGCTGGGTTAAGTGCTACTTCTTGGATGCTTTTCTACTCGATTATGGTAACCCTGGAGAAAATTTTTAAGAATTCAAAACTTAATGCCAAGCATCCAGGCGCTTCATCTAGCCAATCTTGGCTGTGAAAGGTGCTACTTCTTGGACTCTTTTCACTACAACCCCTGCCACTCTGGAGAAATTTTTTTAATTTTCAAAGCGAAAGGCCAAACGTCCAGGCACTTCATCCAGCCGATCTTGGCTGGGTTAAGTGCTACTTCTTGGACGCTTTTCCACTCGACCTTGGTAACCCTGGAGAAAATTTTTAAGAATTCAAAACTTAATGCCAAACATCCAGGCGCTTCATCTAGCCAATCTTGGCCGTGAAAGGTGCTACTTCTTGGACTCTTTTCCACTCAACCTCAGTCAACCTGGAGGAAATTTTTTAATTTTCAAAGCGAAAAGTCCAAACGTCCAGGCACTTCATCAGCCGATCTTAGCTGGGTTAAGTGCTACTTCTTGGACGCTTTTCCACTCGACCATGGTAACCCTGGAGAAAATTTTTAAGAATTCCAAACTTTAATGCCAAACATCCAGGCGCTTCATCTAGCCAATCTTGGCGTGAAATGTGCTACTTCTTGGACTCTTTTCCATTCAACCCCTGCCACCCTGGAGGAAAATTTTTTAATTTTCAAAACCTGAGTCCAGACATCTAGGCACTTCATCCAGCCGATCTTGGCTGGGTTAAGTGCTACTTCTTGGGACGCTTTTCCACTCGACCATGGTAACCCTGAAGAAAATTTTTAAGAATTCAAAACTTAATGCCAAACATCCAGGCACTTCATCTAGCCAATCTTCTCCGTGAAAGGTGCTACTTCTTGGACTATTTTCCACTCAACCACTGCCACCCTGGAGAAAATTTTTAATTTTCAAAACCTAAGTCCAGCCATCCAGGCGCTTCATCTAGCCGATCTTGGCAGGAATAGGTTTCATTTCCAGACAATTTCTTGGTAACCCTGAGAAAATTTTTAAGCTTCAAAACCTGAGCCCAAAAATCCAGGCGCTTCAGCCAGCCGATCTTGGCTGATTTAAGTGCTACTTTGGGACGCTTTTCCACTCGACCATGGTAACCCTGGAGAAAATTTTTAAGAATTCAAAACTTAATGCCAAACATCCAGGCGCTTCATCTAGCCAATCTTGGCCATGAAAGGTGCTACTTCTTGGACTCTTTTCCATTCAACCCCTGCCACCCTGTAGAACTTTTTAATTTTCAAAACCTGAGTCCAGATATCTAGGCGCTTCATCCAGCCGATCTTGGCTGGGTTAAGTGCTACTTCTTGGACGCTTTTCCACTCGACCATGGTAACCCTGGAGAAAATTTTTAAGAATTCAAAACTTAATGCCAAGCATCCAGGCGCTTTATCTAGCCAATCTTGGCTGTGAAGGTGCTACTTCTTGGACTCTTTTCCACTAAACCAGTGCCACTCTGGAGGAAATTTTTTAATTTTCAAAGCGAAAGTCCAAACGTCCAGGCACTTCATCCAGCCGATCTTGGCTGGGTTAAGTGCTACTTCTTGGACGCTTTTCCACTCAACCATGGTAACCCTGAAGAAAATTTTTAAGTATTCAAAACTTAATGCCAAACATCCAGGCGCTTCATCTAGCCGATCTTGGCCGGAAAAGGTTTGATTTCTCAGACACATTTACCCTCGACCATGGTAACCCTGGAGAAAACGTTTAAGCTTTCAAAACCTGAGCCCAAACATCCAGGAGCTTCATCCTGCGATCTTGGCTGGGTTAAGTGCTACTTCTTGGGCGCTTTTCCACTCGACCATGGTAACCATGGAGAAAATTTTTAAGAAATCAAAACTTGATGCCAAACATCCAGGCGCTTCATCTGGCCATTCTTGGCCGTGAAAGGTGCTACTTCTTGGACTCTTTTCCACTCAACACCAGTCAACCTGGAGGAAATTTTTAAATTTTCAAAGCGAAAGTCCAAACGTCCAGGCACTTCATCACCCGATCTTGGCTGGGTTAAGTAATACTTCTTGGGCGCTTTTCCACTCGACAATGGTAACCCTGGAGAAAATTTTTAAGAATTCAAAACTTAATGCCAAACATCCAGGCGCTTCATCTAGCCAATCTTGGCCGTGAAAGGTGCTACTTCTTGGACTCTTTTCCATTCAACCCCTGCCACCATGGAGAAATTTTTTAATTTTCAAAACCTGAGTCCAGACATCTAGGCGCTTCATCCAACTGATCTAGGCTGGGTTAAGTGCTACTTCTTGGATGACTTTCCGCTCGACCATGGTAACCCTTTAGAAAATTTTTAAGAATTCAAAACTTAATGCCAAAAATCCAGGCGCTTCATCTAGCCAATCTTGGCCGTGAAAGGTGCTACCTCTTGGACTCTTTTCCACTCAACCACTGCCACCCTGGAAGAATTTTTTTAATTTTCAAAGCGAAAGTCCAAACGTCCAAGCGCTTCATCCAGCCGTTCTTCGCTGGGTTAAGTGCTACTTCTTTGAAACTTTTCCACTCGACCATGGTAACCCTGAAGAAATTTTTTAAGAATTCAAAACTTAATGCCAAACATCCAGGCGCTTCATCTAGCCAATCTTGGCGTGAAAGGTGCTACTTCTTGGACTCTTTTCCACTCAACCACTGCCACCCTAGAGAATTTTTTTTAATTTTCAAAACCTAAGTCCAGCCATCCAGATGCTTCATCTAGCCGATCTGGCCGGAATAAGTTTGATTTCTCTGAATCCTTTCCCACTCGACCATGGTAACCCTGGAGAAAATGTTTAGCTTTTCAAAACCTGAACCCAAACATCCAGGCGCTTCATCCAGCCGATCTTGGCTGGGTTAAGTGCTACTTCTTGGGCGCTTTTCCACTTTCGACCATGGTAACCCTGGAGAAAAGTTTTAAGAATTCAACAATTAATGCCAAACATCCAGGCGCTTCATCTAGCCAATCTTGGCCATGAAAGGTGCTACTTCTTGGACTCTTTTCCACTCAACCAGTGCCACTCTGGAGGAAATTTTTAATTTTCAAAAAGCGAAAGGCCAAACGTCCAGGCACTCTTCATCCAGCCGATCTTGGCTGGGTTAAGTGCTACTTCTTGGGCGACTTTTCCACTCAACCATGGTAACCCTGGAGAAAATTTTTAAGAATTCCAAACTTAATGGCAAACATCGAGGCGCTTCATCTAGCCAATCTTGGCCGTGAAAGGTGCTACTTCTTGGACTCTTTTCCACTCAACCCCAGTCAACCTGGAGAAATTTTTAATTTTCAAGCGAAAGTCCAAACATCCAGGCACTTCCCCAGCCGATCTTGGCTGGGTTAAGTGCTACTTCTGCTGGGCGCTTTTCCACTCGACCATGGTAACCCTGGAGAAAATTTTTAGAATTCAAAACTTAATGCCAAACATTCAGGCGCTTCATCTAGCGATCGTGGCGGAGTAGGTTTGATTTCTCAGACAATTTCCTCC